>NC_046658.1:76508296-76522137 GCF_010883055.1 Belonocnema kinseyi
CCCCCCCCCCCCCAAGGTTAACGGGTTAAAACTAATATTTTTTGCTAGAAAAGAAAACTTCTTATTACCTTTTTCTTAACATTTTGAAACATTTAATACGCTAAATTAAAGAAAATTTTTTTTTCTAAAGTCAGAATTAATAATGTTTTTTGCATGAAAATCACATTATTTTTGCATCTGATACTCTAAAATTCGAATTTAGGATTAAAAAATTACTTTTGATGCATTTAAACTGCAAGCGCAGTTTAAAAAGTTCCCAAGATTGGGGACACTGATGGAAAGCAGAGTGAAATATGCAAAGATTTAGGTTTTCAGTTTGATCCATTATATTTAAAAAATTAAATTTTACAACCATTTCAATAATCAAGGTTTCGTAGATGAAGTTTTATAACCCTTATACTAAATATTTTAAAATATATGGTCGACGCATGAGTTGACGACTCGGTCAGTTAAAATTACCACGTGATACGCTTTACCACGTGCTGCTTCGCGAATTTGAGTTTAATTTGTGACAGGTGTTTGTTCCGCGTGTAAAGTTATCATAGTGTTTTTTTTTCATAATAAGAAAATACATCTCACTACTCTTATAATTCGTTTTAAAATTATTTTCTAAATCATTTTTGTGAATTTTGGTAAATTGGTGAAAGGAATGACAAAACCTACCAATTTTGAGAGAAAAGCGTAATTCATAAATAAAACTTTAATAAATCTACGAATAGTTAAATAAAAAATCTTTTTCATCCCCTAGAATGCTACTTCTAGACAAACAAAGTGTTCATTCTATCAATTACTTTAAATAATGATCAAAATGATTTACCCTGAGGAAAAGCAGCGCCCTAGATCTCAATGTACTTAGTGTAGCGGGGGGCCTTGTGGTGACGCCAGCTATGCAGTTGGCCTATGATCGTTGCAAACGTCAACTTTTTTGTACTTTAGAATTTAGATTAAGGGTCTTATTCTAAAAAGGAAATTCCAACATAGGTATTAGGTTTCTAAAATAATTTTCAACTTGCTATTTTATCCATTTTACATTAATTTATTCTCGCCTATCAAGACATTTAGATCTTGAATTAATGATTATGATTATTTTAATCGGATCTACAGAAAAGAGTGATCAATAAATTCTCATTTTCACTTAAAATGATTAAATTATGTTTTTTGAATACTAATTTACTAAAAAGATAATTTTTTATACAGTTCTCGATAACTGTAATGCAATAGAATAAAGCTTTTTGAGGGTGAAATTTTGTTAATTTTTATAACTTAATAGTAACTTTTTAAAATTTTATCATTTCTTATTTTTAATTAAATTTTTTTTAATCTTCCTACTACATGAACAATAAGATTTTGAGTAAATTCAAAACTATTAAGATTTTATTATGAAAGGTTAATTCTAAGCTTTGAAGATTTCAAAATGTCGGAAAAGAATCTGAAAGATTTTAAAACAATTTTTTCGGATTAAAATTTTTTGATTTATAGAAGTTTCATTATTTCTAAAAATAATCAAAAATAATTGAAATATTAAGAAGATTCAAAAAATAATTTAAAGAATTGTACATTTTTGAATATTTTGAACAAAAAATTAGAAGTTTTGCAAGAATTTTAAAGCTGTTAATATAACAAAATTTTCTCAATATTCCTGTTTAAATTTCTTTATTAAAACAAAAATTCTAGGATAAAATTGAATCAAAATCAGGAAATTACAAAAAATTCTATTATAGTTGATAAATATTTAAAAGTATCCGAACAATTCAAATTTAATTTGAAATTTTTGAAAAGTTCTATGTTTTTTAAAATGTATATTGCTGAAGGTTTTTAAAAAAGAAACTTAATTAAAATTACGAAAGGTTTCAAGATAATCAAAATGTTGTCTTTAGATTTCCAGATAAGTGTTTCATGTTTTTTTTGTTTTTTTTCGAAAAAATATCTTCAGGAGAACATTCTGAAAGATTTCAAAGTAGGGTAGGGGGGGGGGGGCAGCATGACCTAGTTAACAGTCAATGATTTTTTTAAAGTTGAGAAGATGTGGCCCAAAAGATAAATGGCTGCTCTACATTGCCGATCATTTATCGACGAAACTTGTGACACGTGTATCAGCTAAGCACTTGTAAACTATTATTTCGTCGGACCTGCCCCCCTGGCCAGGCCTCAATTATTTATGAGATTTAATATATTTTGGACTTAAATTGTGTCTAATTATTATAATAAAATTATGTGATATTATTTTGTTAGTCCAAGCATCAAATGTTTATACTATAAGTATAGCCGTTAAAGTTAAAAACTTTTAATTTCTTTCAGCGAATCTTCTATGCCTTGATGGTCAAAACTATTTTCTGTATATTTTTTCTTTTAAAACGTAAATTTGTAAGATTTTAGTAAGTAAAACTATCTCTATAATAATATACGTTTATTTAATGGAATGTACAACTAAAATTGTTAAATAATAGCGATGATATAAAAAATTCACCTTCACCCCACCGGTTGGTGCTGCCTTTCTTACCCTATTTCAACAATTCATGAAATAGGATCTAAATGATTTTAAGGCAAATTTCTTTGTTTTAAAAAAATATTAGGACAAATTCAAAACATTTTAAAAGGCATTTACAAGGCTTAAAAGTCTTAAAAAGATTCCAGAATTTGTTTTTATTTGAAATATATAAAAATTTGAGAAAAATGTAGAATTTTTACAATTTTGTAAAAAAGAAGCTGTTTATGATTTTGATTAAGATGATTTTGGTAACAGAAAATTAGGGAACTCGCATATCATCAAAAGTTGTACGTGTTTTCGTGGTGACGTCCCGCGCTTCATGCCGCGCGACGTACGATATTCACAACGTTGAAGTTTGCCACAGATATGGATTTCAAAGTTATGTAATTAATTTAAAAAAAACTAAGAGTCATGTCAAAAAAGTAAAAACACCTCTCGATTCGTCTCGGAAATATCTCGGTGTGCATTTTTTTTAAAAAACAATTTGTTAAACAATTACGCCATTTGTTACCTTTCTGCAATTGTTATAAGCAAAGTATGCATCGGATCGAACATCCAAGTGCGCCATTGTATTCCTCACGAAAATATCTAGATGTACATTTTTTATTTTTTTCTAAACCCATTTTTTAAACAATTGGAGCATTTGTTGTTCAGCGCACTGTTGCTTCGTGCCCGTAGATATGGATTTGAAAGTTGTGTAATTAATTAAAAAAAAGTAAGGGTCATATCACAAAAGTAAAAACACTTTTGGATTCGTCTCGGAAATATCTCGGTGTGCATTTGTTTGTTTTTTTGTTTAAATAATTTGTTAAACAATTACGCCATGTGTTATCTTTCTGCAACTGTTATAAACAGAAATTCAATGGTGCACTTGGTTTTTCGATTCGATGCATACTTTGTTTATAAAAATTGCAGAAAGATAACAAATGGCGTAATTATATAACAAATTGTTTGAGCAAAAGAAAACAAAAAATGCACACCGAGATATTTCCGAGACGAATCCAGAGCTGTTTTTACTTTTTTGATATGACTCTTAGTTTTTTTAAATTTATTACACAACTTTGAAATCCATATCTGTGGCAAACTTAAACTTTGTGAATATCGTACGTCGCGCGGCATCGAGCGCGTTCGTCAATACGAAAACACGCACAACTTTTGATAATATGCGATTTCCCTAATTTTTTTTAAACAAAATCTTCGTAATTAAACGATTTCTCGTCATTATTCAACTAAAGCTTTGAAATCAATTGAGAAATAAGAACGTATTATATTTGTTTATAAAAATTGTTGCTAATTTCATCACTATTTATGCAAAAATGGTAAAATGGTTTTTATTTGATAGAATGAACATATTTAACAAAACACGCAAAAAATTATGGCGATTGTTTGTACCGATCGGGAGAAAAAAATTAATTGCTAGAACAATGCTAAAAAAGTTAATTAACAATATCGATTCAAAAAATGCAAATTTTTCAAAAATGTCTTAGGGCCATTTTATTTATGCAAAACTCTAACTTATCACGTATTCCCGAAGAAAAATGACAACCCATAAAAAAGTAGCCCTCTTGACAAATTTTGACACAATAGAAACATGTTTATTGGCAAATATTTGTTAACATTATTAAGGTAAAAATTTAGGCATTTTAGTAATACTATTTTCACTATTTTTTAGTCTATTTTCGAATTTCATAAACATTTTAAGCTTTAATTAGCTCTCCTGAAAACTTGGCTATAAGTGACTTAGAGCTGTGTAGGAGCAGAAAAACACCTGAAGCCGTATACGAACAGAAGCAGAACTGAAGCACTCTGCAGTGGACCCGTCGCAATTTTCTTAAATAAAATTAAATTAGATAGACAAAATTCTAACAAAATAATTTTTAACAAAATAATTCTAGAGAAACGAGAAAAAATGGTCATTTTCCTTGAAAATTGTTAGCTTTAGAATCAAATAATATATTTGTCATTAATAATAAAATAATTTTTAATAGTAATTCAACAATTGCATTTTCATACAAAATTTTGAACCAATATTTTTTTGAGCAAAATTGCTGAACTTTCAGACAAATAGTTGAATTTTCAAGCAAAAAATTCGAACTTTTTTAAATACGTTAGAACTTTTAGGAAAAAAGCTAAATTTCAAACCAAGAAATATGAATTTATCACGAGGAAAGATAACTTTTTCATTAAAGGTAAATGTTTCAATTCAAAAGGGCAGATTTGAAAAGAGCTGCATTTTTAGGCTACACAAATAAATTTTCAACTATAAAAGAAAAGTTATAAACCAACAATGTAATATAGTTAAATGTCTTGTTTAGGAATATCTTTCCAACAAAGAAAAAAGAGAGTGTTTGATCAGTTGCAAAAAAAGAATTTCAAACAAAATTATGAAATGCTCAACCAAAAGTAGAATTTTCAAAAAAGAAGAATTATTTTTCACAAAAAAAGACGAATTTTCAACAAAAGAGTTAAGCTTTTTAAGTAAAACCTCGATTTTGTGAGAAAACAGCAGTTGGCTTTAAGTATATATATTCCAGTTTGCAACAAAATAGCTGATTCATTAACCGAATAGATTAATTTTCAACACACATGATTAATTTCTCAGGAAAAACACGACTTATCTGCAAAATTCATTAATTTTATATCAAATAGTTTAATTTCCTACTCATAAAGGATGGATTTCATTCCAAAAATGCAGTAGTTAAATTTCATCAAAAAAATTAGTTACAAAAAAAGTTTTTAAAAAACGCAGTTTATAACAGTTCAAGAGCAGTTAAAAAAGTAGCTGATTTTTCAACTGAAGAGGTGAATCTTTAAATCCGATGTTTTTTAAAAGTAGTTCAACTTTCACTCAACTAGTTGAATTTTCAATAAAAAAGATGAGTTTTCAACCAAATAGATACACTTTCAAACAAAAAAATTATTTTTTACCAAAAAAGTTTATTTTCTACCAAACAGGTGGATTTTCCAATAAATTGTTGAATTTTCAAACCAAAGACACACATTTTCTACAAAACACGTACATTTTCAATTAAAATTACTAATTATGAATCTTGGGCAATAAAAATTAGTTTCTATCAACATTTAAAAAAAAATAAATATTTAAATTTTGAACTAAAAAGATTATTTTTTAACCCAGAAAATTAATTTTCCACTAAAAAGGATAAGTTAAAAAAATACAAATTTCCGACCAAATAGTTGAATTTTTAATTCAAAAAATCGTTTTTAGCCAGATATTTCAATTTTTAAATAAGATAAATTTTTAAGCAAAAAAATTAATTTTTTACATATAAGTTCAACTTTCTACCAACTAGTTGCATTTTGGATCAACAAAGATGACTTTTGAACAAAACCGTTGCATTTTAACAAAATAATTTCATTTCAAATCAAATAGTAGAAACTGCAAGCAAACTAGATTAATTCTGAAACAGAAATATCTTGAAAAATTAGGTAAACTTTTCAACCAAAAAGATAGAACTTTTAACCAAAAGTCTTGGAAACATACTATTTAAGTCACTTTCTTCATTTCTGCGAATCCCCCAACCCATCACCTGATTTTTCTAGCTTCGCTATAACCCATAATATTTGGCAGGAATCCTCCCCTATCATAAATTGATAACGGAGTTCATGTACGCTTCTTAACCTAGAACAAAAAGTTTTTTGAATGTAATAGAGAAGGTGTAATTTCTAAAATATGTAAATTAGCTGAGTATCAAAACTATTTGTTAAAAACAAGTTACATCAAAATGTACTTTACTGTAGGTTTTGACTTGAAGACAAAAAATAAATCAATTATTCCACATGTTAGAATACTGTTGTACCCTTTAACAGTTTTAAATTATCCATCATAGTTTTTTAGAAGTTAGCACCATCCAGCATGTGATATTTTTACGCTTCATTAAACTTAGAGATCCTCAAGGGAGAGTTGAGACACGGGGCAATCAAAATCTGATTGGCGCCGCTGTACCGGAACTAGTTAAAATTTGATGCGTTTTGATTGGCATGATTTGGCGCTTTTTTCAAATAACAATTTTATTTTCAAGAGAATTTAATACATAATAAGGACAACACCCAAACAAGAAGGTTGCACATTATTGGGAAGGTTAGTTATTAATGTTAGGGAAAAATAAATTTCTTTTTAAAAGACATAGTCTTCAAATTTTACACAATCAAAAGAATTAATAAAAAATAAAACTGTTCAGACTTTTCGCGCCCTATGCAAATATCAAAGTTCCGGTACAGCGGCGACTATTGGAGGGGGAAATGTGACTCATCTTTCCCTAGAGGATCTCTAATCAAACTCTAAATAAACAGATTTAAAGATCTTCATCAGCAACTTCAAGGCTGACAGTATGCCAAATTCTCATCTAGCTTTATTTGCTGGCCTCTATGCAAATCTTTCACATCTCTCTCACTTCAGTAAATTTAAAGATGATTGGCGTTCGATCAAAGTATCAACGTAAGACCTGGAAGACTAAGCTACCATATTCGCGCTCCTGTTTCTGCTCGTCACTCATCCTCCACCTTCACAATGTGTTTATTCAATAATAACAAATTACTAAACGAATATGTGCAGTCATACTCCATAATTGCGACTTCCGAGCCAGGCGATGGTCTGCATTAGGCCTGAGAAATCGTTCTCTAGAGCGCGGAGGATATTTGTATTATAGAAGAACAGGGAGGGCAAACAAGCAAAAAAAGGCAGAAAGAAAGGAACAGCAGAGGAGGCTGATGATGATGATGCTGATGATATATAATAAAGGCCACAGTGAAACGATGCGTGTAAGAGACCTAACGGATTCGTTCGAATCCTAGGTCATAACGAGGGTGAAAAAGTCTCAACATTCTTTCTCTCTCTCTGTCTCTCTTTCCGATTATAGGATTTCCTCCACTTCTGCAACAAGAGTAAAGAAAGAGAAAGAATCGACGATCGTAGATCGTGTCAGAAAGTGTATTCGAGGAAAAGATGAAGGATGCTGGTAGCCGTGCTCCAGTGCCAAGCTACCACCGCGTATATGGTTGCAAACTCTCACGGCCTCTGAACTCGAACTCGTCATAACTGCAAATGGAATGAATACCTGTCTTACTATCCATAGTAGCAGCCACGAGTGGCCATTGCCGTGCTTATACAGGCACTTACTGCACTAACTCACTGAACGTATGGTCTAAGATTGGTTCGCGATATTAAGCGTGCCTTGAGTGTGTATACTGAGTACTCAAGTGAATATGTAGGCAAATGAGAGCGTGTGAGTCTCTGAGTGCATTGCTGGACGAAAATTAGAACGGCGCGAGGACTATACACTGAGGAGCATTAAGTAATGAAGAAAGATCAACCTTGATGAAAGGACCCGATAGTCATGAAAGGATTATATCCCCATAAAAGTAATCGCACTGAAAGATCTGTAATGAGAAGTCTCTCCTCTAATAACTAAATTGTTGTTAAGATCACCATTAATAATCTAATTAAATTACCGTCTTATCAGGAAACTAGCTCGGCAGTCGTCAGAAAGTCAGAATCACAATTGCAATCGTATTCGGAGAGATTAGAGAGAGAGAGAGAGAGAGAATATTCGTTTTCTTTTTTGCAAAGAAAAGTATCGATGGGAACATGGAATATGATGCCTTTTGTCGTAATTACACAAATAAATTAAGTTTTATTTTAAACAAAGAAACGGCTCAAGAAAGTGTTCATAACTGAAGTTCAAAATGAGATTGTAAGAAAGCGACTGAAAACAAAATTGCCAACCTGGTTTTTATGGTGTACAATGGTGACATTTTAGGTGTGACATATTCGTTGGGCTGCAGACAGATAATAAAAGTATGGGGGACGGCACCGAAAATCCACAGTTTTTGGCCAATCAGTACCAAGTTTTACACACATATTCTTTGGTCTCATGGAAAGGTCATTAAGGCATGTATGGGGGGGGGGGGCCGATTGAAGGGGCACCGCAAATCGACAGTTTTTGACCAATCGATGCCCTCTTGCCGAGGAGCTGTTTGGGGAAGTTTCTCTCAAGTGCTTTCTAGAGCCGGGCCTTCAGATGTGAGTGCTAGATATGGATAATGTTTCAGGCATTTTAAAGAAGAGGTTCTCGTCCATTTCCGAATATTTGTGTTGTACCCAGAATAATCCTGTTGCGAAGACAATCAAAATTCAGTATTCTGTCACCCCCTTGAAAACGTGAAATGTAAAGTTTCGGATAAGAAGACTTAAGGTGCATGATTTTGTTCATGTGCATAACTTTTCGTGACGCGATATCGAGGGATCGGAGTTCGTTTTTCGTCCGTAGAACCACTCCAAATAAATAGAGTATTACCGAGATGGAATATCATATATGTCACTTCCTGAATGCGGCTATGTGGGATGCTTCTGTCGACGAGCTATGGGTCATCAGTGATTCCATCAAGTTTTCCTCGCCTCAAATAAAGCTTGGCTCATTTTTCTTACTCAAATTCTATAACGAACTCCCAAGTGAGTTGCTCCAAAATCCCAAAAGCTACATAGATCTAGTTGCTCCTTATTTCCAGCATAGATCTTGAGATAATCTATGTAAAATACATGAGTGACCTTATACTATTGATTTACAGTTGTCCGCGGAAGTACCCTTTAGAATAGCGAAGTGCGAGAGATAGTAGCAATAATCTTAGGCAAAAGAGGAGATGGCTCATAGTGTCGCCCTGTAAGGCACCTGTCTGAAATATGGCATTGTTAGTTGTCACATAATATTTTCCAGATGAGATATTAATTCTGGTTTACCAAAGTGGCATCAATCTTTCTATTTACCTCACGATGTCTGGATGAACATGGAAACTTTCAGACAGACAGATGATAAGTATATGAGAGGTTGAGTCAAAAGCTTTATGGCAGTTAATCCAAGCCATCAACAGGTAGCATTGGCAGGATGCTGCGCCTTTGCAAACAAATTTATCGATAAGCAATTTATTTTGACGTCCATCGGAGCCTTTCTTTAAGTAGCGTTGTTCGTATATCTGTCGCCACATAGGTCCGGTAGTACGAACAATTCTATCATTTAGAACAGCTGTATGTTTAGACAAAGTTTTGGCACTGTGCGTCTTTTCAACAACTACTCCAGAATAGGCTCTTCCAACTTAAGATATAAGGTTAAGATGAGGGCCAGATTCTGGTGGTTTGAAGAAAGCTTCTTTTACCAGAAAGTATTGCTACCATCTGGCCCCGGATCAAAGTAGTTTTTCATGCCTCTTCATACTTCGTAGAATTCTCTCCCAAATTCTCTTGCCTCCTCTATTTTAGACAGTTGGTTGACATTAACTAAAGGACAATGCAATATTGGAGACTGATCAGCGAAAAACTGTTCATTATAACTAAGGCACCTCTCTCTATTCTCTATACTTCATTTATCTTCAGTTTGGATCCATATTTTGTCAGCAATATTCTGCCTGATGGTCCACAGCTTTGACTTGTTGATTGTCTGAAGACGAATCCGCAGTTCGCACACAAACTATCGAACTTTGGCTGTGAATTTCCTGCCAGATGTTATGTAGTCAATCACACACTGCATGCGGAACGCGTAGTTTCTTGCCCAGCCTATCTTTGTACTGAGCTGGTGCATCCGTCTTTTGTTCTTGTGATCAGACGTTGATCTTCTTTTCCAGTTTGAATCCGCAAAAACTCTCTCTGCATTATATATACTACAATTGGTAGTTGAGAGGTCGAGCTTCCAGGAAAAATCTCCATGCAGCTCTGTTCTCGCTTGTTCTAGCTACGGTGGAGTGGGCGCTCTGCTTGCATAACCCATTTTCCAGTGTTTCTGGATCTCTGGATTACATTCTGGATCACTGATACTCTGTATTATTAGATCAATCAATGTTACAGTAGTCGTGTCTAGGCTTCCTGTGTAGATGCCATACTGAAATCGTAGCACTACAGCAAGTTGTACTTGAGTCGATACGTCCACCTAAAAATGTTGAGATTTTGCCGGTGGTCCATCGTAATGACTTTGTGAAGTCAATACGATAAGCGATACCGAAGTGAAGTTCAATTATAATTGTATGTAGCGCTAATTTTGAAAAGATTAATTAGTAGTGTCTCTTTCTCATACCAGAATTACCGCACATTAAAGCTTTAAAAAAGTGCACAGCCAATGCCCTACAAACCTCTCCCCACAATTGGATTCTCCCTTCTTCCAAGTGTTGAAGTTTAAGTTTGGGAGTCTCTAATTTATTAAAGAGCAGGATTTTAAGGGAGGGATTGATCTTTTCGGAACTGGCGCTAAATACAATTATAATTGAACTTCAATTAGGTAAGTTCGTTTAATTATATAATTTTATTTCGCGCCACTTCCTCAAGATTAATTGGTAGATGGGGAAAGTAATAACGGCAAAGACTCTCTCAAAGTTCTTTGTAGTCCAAGCTGCTGTTTTCCTAATAACATTCATATTATCACCTGTCCTTTTCGCCAATGAGGTTAATGCATGACGGGTACTGTGAGCCATAAAATAGACATCTAAACTGCACATTGCAAGGAACTCCTTAACCCAAAGACTTAAAGATTGGCATCTAATAGCTCCAAATGGTTTCTTATAAATAAGAAATCATTCCTCTGAGTCATTTATAGTAGTCTAGGTTCTTAAATAAGTTTCTAAAGCTGACATAGGACAAATATTTCCATCCTCCTTTTATCGAGGAACAATCAGTATAAGTTGTTTCCTATTTGAAGCCGAAGTCTTAATTCTATCGGTTATCTTAATTTCAAAAACATCTTGCTTCACCAGAATGTTATTAATCATGATAAGGGACAGAGCTTGCCTTCGTTGAACAGTAATCAGAGCCAGAAAGGTAACTAACTTCTTCGCCAACATTTTCAATGGCATTGTATCATTTTTTTCCAACTGAGACAAGGTGTCAAAAACGATATGTGGATCCCATGCCTGATCATGCTTTGGAGTAGTAGTCCTTGCTTCAGTCACACCTTTGAAAAATCTCTTTATGATAACATTTTGACCTGCCTCTGCCCCTACTAACAACGATATCGTCGATCAAGACTATTGAACGAACCAACCTTCGCTCTTTTCTCAAAATCATATGTTAAACACGTAAGAATGTCCTTGATTAAACAATAAATAGAATCGATATATTTACGCCGACAAAATGCCAAACATTTCTTCAAGGCGCAGTCCTTAGAATTCTTGATGAAAACATCTTACTGTCATGGTTATCACGATTTTTCTCGAATGCCGAAAATTTTTCGCACTGCAGGATTTTGATATGAGCCTAACTGTACTTGACAGCAGAAAAAGGAGAGACTAAATACCCTAAAAATTGAACCGAAACGCAAATCTTACACTCACTGGTATTTAAAAATTCTGGCTTTGATAAATTAACTTTTTCTTTTTTACTTACGGATAGTTTTTTTCTTTATTATTAAAAAATCTCGATTTCTCTCAAGAATCACAAACAAATCGAACAGCTTCTTTACATTCGTCGTATGCATCTCCAAGAATACAGAAATCATCTACATAATTATGAAGGGTTTCCTGATTTTGGTAAAAATGAAAGGAGCAACGGAGAGTCCAAAAGGAAGACAGTTAAATTCATATAAAGTATTGTTAAACTAAAATCTAAAGTATTTTCTGTCTGACTGTGTCATCGAAATCAAGTAGTAAGCATCTTTAAGGTCGATTGTGCTCATAAAAAATCTTAGAGTTAATAATTTGGAAGCCGTCCTGCAATCTTCTGATTAAAAATGTTCTGTGTGAATAGAATCATTGAACTTTTTCATAATAAAAATTAACCGAAAAACCACCGGTAGATTTTGAAGCCAGGAAAGTATCTGATATAAATTTCTGATTAGACCGTTAACATACTGAAATTGGTACTTTCTCTTTTAATTGGCCAATTATTTCTGTAACAATATTAAACTCGAAATTTGACCACTTTCTCTTCGAAAATAAAACCTTCTCGAAAACCTACGATTTGAAAGGAATTTTAGAACCTTCCATCTAAGATAATATTATTTTTTCCGATATTAATTGCTTTCAAGTATGAATAAAATTAGCGAGTCTACCCGCTAGTTTACCTATATTGACTAAGGACGCCTTTTCTGTGTATATACCTGCTTTTGGTTGGTCCTGCGGCTGTATTCCGGTTTTCGATTGTACTCCTGCCTCCAACGATTGTTCTCGTGGTTGCGCGATGATTGTGTTCTGTTCGACGTCGCTGGTTTGAACCCGCTCGACGTCGACGAAATCGAAAAATAAGATTTCTGATAGAGCGGGTTTCTCGAGTTTCTTGAATTATTAATCTGCGCTTTTGGCGCGAGTTTTAAAACGTTGTATGATTCGTCCATTAAGTCATGAGCTTTAATCGTTTCTTGCAAGGTCTTTCCAAACAAGAACTCGACAGTAGTCAAATTGCGTAATGTTTCTCTATGAGAAGCATTCAGATTTGATGTAATCAAATTCTTCCTTCTATCGGACTCATCGCGGTGATGATCAGCTAGCAAAATGCCTATATCGCCGAGCAACTCCACTAAGAGCACATTAACATCCATAGCATTCAGAAGCTCTTTAAAACCTTAACCCCACTGTTTCCAGGGACGCTTTTAATTCGAGCTGATGCACCGACATTCTGTCGTTCCTCTTGATTACGGACTTAAAATTTATTTTAATTAATAAATCCTTAATTTCAGGATCAATGTCGGAGATTCGATGTCCGAACAGTATGATGGAGGCGGATATTAAGCCACTAATTTGTCCAAATCCTCTTTAGGAAGACTTTGCTACAATATTTCATTGCAACGCCTCGCAATTTGCTCTCGAATGGACTCTGACAATATGTTTTCTTGAATAATACGAGGTCCGATATTTTTCAGCACATCCTCCTTCAAACCAATTTCGTCCCCAGGTACAGCTGTCGCTTGAGTAGCCGCTGAAGATGCAGGTGAGAATGTGTTTTCCAAAGCATCTGTTTGTTCTTGTTGAACTGTCATCAAATCTTCTGAAGCCAAACAATCAAAGAAGCCTACATTATAATAGCGATCATTCCTATGTTTAGGATCCTTTCTCTGATTGTCGGATCTAGAACTTACTGACGATGAATCAGACGAGTTATCGCATCTTGAAAAACTATACTGACCTAAAATATGACAGAGATGAGAGAGATTAGGTTATAACCTGAAAAAACAGCTCCTTCGTAAAAATTATTTGTTATTAAGCAGAGAGTTATAACTCTCATCAAATTCTTTATAGAAATAAAGTAGTTGGATCGAATAAGGGCACATAAACATATTTTCCTGGGAGTGGGAAGGCCACTGGATGCTTTCAAAAATATTTTCGAATTTTAATTTTAAAGACTATATCTAGATATACAATTTTA
>NC_046658.1:76522147-76531068 GCF_010883055.1 Belonocnema kinseyi
CAAGGAAAAAGTTGTAGCATGAATAGTTTTTATTTTTGGTGCCGGGGTACTTTATTATGAATCGGATCTGAAAGTCTCGCCACAGCCTATGCTCAAGTCGCCTGACCGCTATTGAATTAAGGCGTTAATAATTTCTTGAACAGAACATTCAAAGAATCTAAAATTTTCCGTAAAACTTCTTTGTAATGTTGATAACAACTTTCTCGCTGAAAGTTTTTCATTGCTCAAAATTCGCTCGATAAACAAAACGCTGGAAAATACAGAAGTTCTGTAAGCGCCATGCGTCAGAAAAAAATTTACAACCATTTAAAAAAAAAAAATTGTAGAATTACTATTGCTAACTGACTGAGCACGAGTTGCAGTGAAAAATGAAATAAGATTGATTTTCACGAAAAAGCCAGTTTCTTTCTTTAATTGGAAAACTAAAAGAGCTACAACTTTTTTCCTAAGGGAAAAAAGATGCGAAATGAAATTCTACAACTCGGTATAGTCTTTAAAAATTAAAATGCAAAAATGTTTTTGAAAGCCTCCAGGGGTCTTCTTACTCTTGGCGAAATAAGTTTATGTGCCCTTATTCGATCCGGCAGCTCAATTGTTAGAAGTCATAACTTTTTTAGGAGATAAACAAGGCAGCCGGCCCGTGGTGTTAGGTTCTATATTTATAAATATCTCTAACAGGTTAGAGCCTGAAGAGTAACCTCTCGCACACAAAATATAAGATTGTAAAAATTCATCGAGAAGACTTCTTGGATGAAAAAACTAAGGAACTATTCATCGTAACTCATCTGATATCTAAAAGCAAAACAAAAAAACATAGGTTATTGGCACTTACTGCGCTTGCGATATTTCTTTCTATAATTTTGCTTTAATGCTTTTTCCAGAAATCGACGAAATTCTCTTTTGAAATCGAAATCGTCGGATTCCCATGAATGATCTCTTTTTCTTTTCTTATCACCCATTTTCCTCTTTTGGTTTGGATAAAACGTCAAAACGCTTGCGAACTCTAATAAACAAGAAAAATAAGTGAGAATCCAATTAGGGGGGGGGGGGGGGGGGGGGGGGGGTTCTAGGACGTTGGCTGCTTAAATTTTTTTAGCTTTAAACGTGTGGTAATTCTGGTATGGGAAAGGGATACTACCAATTAATGTTGAGAAAGTGGTGCGAAATACAATGTACCATATTCAGCAGAAGCCTTTGGTACAGGGACCCTTCATCCGCAACCAATTTTCGCATCCATACAAAACATACAAGAATCTTAGACTCTCTCTAATCATTGTAGAAACATTTAAATATAAATAAATAAATAAAAACTCTATTACACACTTTTTTACAGACATTCAATTCGGAATGAATTTCTCTTCTAAAAATATAATGTATAAATATCTAGAAAACTGGTTAATTAGGGAAAACCAGTAGACATTCGGGAACTGTATTTTGGATCTGAAATTTTTTATTTTTATTAAGGATTGAAGTGAATAATCTTCATTTATGTAATATCCATACGCATATAATCATATTATGCTTATGCTTACATTTTTGGATTTTAATAGAATTGAAAAAACTACTAGTGGTTTTGAATGCTAAATTTAAAAACAATGTTATTTCAGATCTTGAGAAAGTTTTTAAAATGTGTACTAACGATTCTTATTTATTACATCAGTCGGTAATGAAAGATAAATTTGGCGTATGTATAGAAATAATTATTTTCTTTTCAATATTTATTTTGTGAACGTACCTATATTATATCAAAATTCCTATTTTTATGTGTATGATCTCTTTCAAAGAACACAAAAGGACATTTTTAACTAGATCGGGGCGAAAACAATTGACCGTGGGAATCCTCGGCAATTTCAAAAGACCTGATCACCAGATAGCCTGATGTAGTTTTTTAGAGTTTGCAGTTGGAAACACCTACTTTATTATAATGTTGATTTTATATTAATTTCTATTATAATTCAATATTTATTATCAGAAGCATCGCGTGATCCTCGACAACTAACGCAACTTTGGTAATTGGTGCTTTTACCCTATATTTGAAATATCTATAGCAACTACTATAAGGCCAAGTTTAAGTTTATTTTGATTTTAGTTGCTTCTAAGACGATTTCTGTTAACATTATAAACAAAGCTAGTAAGCAAATCCTTTATTCAGATATCTGTAGAGAGAAAAATTCGTTTTTTTCCATGTCAGTCCTTTCAATTGGGAATTCCATGATAATGCACTATTTCGGAAATTCTCTTAGACTTTTGTCTATGCTACACTATTTTTGGAACAGTTGAAATCAATAATTTACGCCCAAGACCTATATTAGTAGCCTCTCTGGTGAATTTTCCATTTTTATTTAGTTCTAAATTCAATTCTGAAACCATTCGTACTAGCAAAGCGTTGATTTATAATTTCAGCATGATTGCAAGCAATGACCTCAGAAGAGGTAATTCTTACTGTTAAATTTGAATAGCACTGCAGAATTTGTTTTATACATATTTAGAATATTGTATCATAAAAAACAACTAGAAATAATGTTACTCTATGAAGCTTTGACCATTGCTATAATTTTTCTACTATTCACGACCAACGTAAAAATCAAACAGAAAAAATAAAGATTTCTTTCGTCTCATTTACACCTTCGAATTAATCTCACAATCTTTTAAAGAAAAAGCTTATCGATTTTGCACTTGACTGATCCAATCACATCCATCTTATTTCCTCTAAGAATTCGATGACCCAATAATCAAAGTTTTTTTCCAATTCATTGCTAATAGAGTAGTTATAAGCTGGATATAGTAAAGTATTAAATTTCTTTAAGACATCCTTATTAATGTTTTCCAATGTATGCATTTGCAGCCTGGAGCAAGAAATTAGCGAATGACCTGACGATGACAAGACCGAGAAGAAGAATTACGTAGAGTCCTGGCGGTCGAACGACCACGGTTATCAACCTGAGTATGTATAAGGTGCGAAGGTGGCTTGGATCTCATGCACCTGCTACCATCATTATCATTAACTGGCACTCCAGAAAACACAGGAGCAGAGACGATTCAAGTCTAATTTCTGCCTAGGGGCAGTGCAATCCGCTCATTGCTGCCGGACAGTGCTCTCTCCGATTTACTTTGCGCCATACGACTAACGACGCTGTATATAATGGTGCAACGACAGCCTGCAAAGAGCACCGACAGTTAGATACAACGCTAGGGATATCTAGACAAATGAATCGCTATTAGAATAAAACTTTATGGCTTTTGAAGCGATAAAAATAGACCCATTTGTCCTTAGAGCCCCTTCATTAAATGCAGCGTCTTAGTGATGCCTTATACGGCTACTGAAGCCTGAACGGATCGCTAAAGACTAGCTGCGATAAAAAAAAAATAATTTTTAAAGTGTAACGCCAGCATGATTCACGCATTTTATCAGCTTCTTTTTATTTCTTGAAGTAGCCGTTCGCACAACAGGAGTAGTGACAGCGAATGCGCATGTGGGCAGTATGATAATGAGTTCACAATAGTCCTAGGCATATTTTGGGCACATGACTATACTTTGCACATGCGCATTTTTTGTGGCCCGTGTCTGATTATGGCCGCGTAATCCTACTCTTTAATTTCAGACATGATAAACTTGAAATTCATAGATTTGTTAGATACAATACCGTATGCACTTAGGAGGCAAACCTCTTTTTAACTGGCCGTGTTTGAAATAACGTTATTGCAAATATAGGCTTGTGTAAGAAGACTGAATTACCCTCTTCGTTACACAATATACGATGTCTGCCCGAAAAGTATCCGATCTTCTGGTAGTTATACCGGAAGTTAGCGTTGATTCTGGTCAATGGCCATAATATGCCCTCTAATGAACTTCCTTTGGAAACCACAACTTTCTTTAAGCGATCTTCCCTGTTACGAAAATACTCCTTAAAATGACCTTTCGGAAGAGCTACTCTTTCGTCGCATTCTGTTTTATTTTCTCTACGTCTTGAAATCGCTCTCCCTTTAGAGGGTAATTCATTTAAGAAAACAGCTAGAAAGCAAAGAGAGCCAGGTCAGAACTAAATGGTGACTGCCGTAGTTGTGTCAGGCCATGCTTCACAGAAATTTCTTAGTAAGCTGCGATGAATAGATAGATTGGTTGTTTCGGCGCAGGACTTAGTTGCCACTTTTCTGCAAATCAGACTATTTCCTTCTTAACAAGCTACGTAATCGCTTCAAAACTTCTTGCTAATTCTCTTTGTTTACTCTATGATATTTCGTAGCGTATTCACGATTCACAACATCTTCCCAAGCTTGGTTCTCAATTCCAAATTATCCTCTTATCCCTTCGACTCTAAAATTATTTTAGTATACCAGCAGCAGCCATGGGACGAATTTTGCAATCAGGCGGTTCTTCCCCCAATCTTGACTTCAAATACCTGAAAGAATAGTTTTTGAAATCCCGAGGTCTTCCACTATCGCGCTGACATTGACGACCACTTTTAAATTTCCTAAAGCACTCTTTGAGCATTAGTCACATACCGATTTCCATACACTTTCAGAGTCACAATGACGGTTTTCGAACATAAATAGGGAAGCTTTTGGCAAAACTTAATGCACACTCTTTGTTTGGTGCGTTCCGTCATCCTAACATGCGACGCGTACACGGTGATACGTTATCGAAACTGCCTACAATAGCTGCTTAAAGATTCCTAGGTCCATGTTACTAAGTATAGGGACTATCGGATGTCCTCTCTAAATTCAAATACTTGACAGACCTCGAACTTTTGAATTTAAAAAGGACAATTTGGATACAAAGCGCTTAGAAGCGATTGCAAGCGTCTAAAATGACAGAAATTTACGAAATTAAACTTCAGGTGTTGAGTCCCTTTACAATGCCCTGTGGTATAATAGGCTATATTCTATAATATTGTCAATAACTATGGTAGTCCACATTTCCGCGTTGAACAAGGGGAATGGTATTCTCTCTCTTGAGCGAGATATGTGAATGTATTTCCGACAACAAGAATCGCTTATCTCGGGAGTAAGGTATATAAGCTAAGGGAACCGGGAGAATTCGAACGGAGTGACGGGAATTACGTCGTCCTGCGAGAAATGCCGCTTTACTGGGAGCGCGTATCTTTACCGATATAAGTGGCCATTGGTCGGTTCCGATGGATCGATTGAACCGCGAATCGATTGCATTCAAATTATGCCATTCCAAAAGCGATACATGCATCCCAATTCGCCGCACGATTTATTCATCTGTCGGTCATCGATCGCATCTAGAAACGCTATCCTCAATTTGATTTAGTAGAAAATTAAGCTTTTACTCTCTTCCTTATATTTTATGTGTTGCGATATATATTTAACATTCTTGCTTGAGCCCTTTGAGATAATAAAATTAGTCAAAGTAGGCGACATGCGAATAGAAAAAAGTGTTTCTCAATCTACTGTCTTTAATTAATCTTTTTAAATTTCCCCCTTCCCCACCCCCAACCCCTAATCAATCTCTCCTATCTTTTGGTATCATATCCTGCCCTATCTTAGCATATTCGATTCTTTAGGTTCCTATCCGATTTCACTAAATTCTATCAGAGCCTATCCGATAACATCCTATACTATCTAATCATATCCGATCGTATCAGATTCTATTAGGTTTTACCATATTCTCTTCGATTGGATCCTATTCTGTCCGATCATATCTGACCTTATTTAATTCTCCCATCTTTTATCCGATCATATCTTATATTTTATCCGATTCTATCTGATTCTGCCCAATCATTTAACGATTTTATCCTACCCTTAAAAGTGAACAACGTTTACATATTTTGCAAGTTTGAGCGCTTCACGTTTGAGCATCAAATTTTTTCCAAAGTTATTTTTTTCAAATCTTATTTTCTACGAATGAATTTTCAATTTTTCACGAAATATCAAAAAGGTGTTTGGATTTCTCGAAGGCGTTTCTAAAGACAAAGTGTTTGCATTTCAGCCTTTTTTTCATATCGTGCGTTGTTTTGCTTAAAATGTTAATTTTCGTTTTACTTCTTTATTTTTACAATTCTTAAATTCTGTTAATTTTTGATTCCTACAAAAAATTCTTAATGATAAATTGTTTGAGCTTATAATTACTACGAATATCCGCACATAGAATTTGAAACTCTTGAAAAAAGTGGCCTCAACAAATTTTATAATGTTCTAACTTTTTGAATACTGTAGGTAGACATACCTACATACAGACAGATATACAGACACTTTTGTAAAAACCGGGTTTTCGGGTTCAGAGTGTCTTAGAACGTGGATATTTTACAAAAAACGGGGGAGGGGGAGGCTTGTGTTAAATTTTACATAAACCCAATATCTTTTCTAATGAGATTGATAAATTTAGAATTAGGCACTGATTTTTAATTACTAAAAATATTATCATGAACACTTATTTATGCAATTATTAATTTTCTTACCATATTAAAGGCACATGAACGTTTACTGTATTATTCACAACTATGTGAGATAAAATTATTAATTGCTTTTTGAGAATATTTTTAATTGGCTTTAAAGTAAAGTCGAAAATTATAGTTTTATTATAGTTGTTAACTTTGCGTATGTGAAAACTGTGTTTACATAGAGCTTCAAATATCAATATATTTTTTTTTCTTACTTAAATACTTAAGGTAGTGGTTGCTCCGAAAGTGAGGTTTTTTAAAAATATTTTTCTTTATTATTTCAAGAATTGAAATAATATTATCATTAGTGTCTTATAGAAAGAAAAAGCGTCTTTTTCATGAAAAAAAGCTTAAAGCTTACCAAAAATAGTTATTTGAACAATATCTCTTGTAATTAAATTTTTCCTACTGTTGGTAATTACAATTTTTTAACTTGTTAAATTTTAATAAATCATGAGTTATTTTCTCCGTGAAAACGTTTCATACAACTCTACTGTTTTTAATTTTGCAAATAAGTACCTAATTTTCGATTATAGTAATGTGTTTGAAAAAAATGCTTTTCCAACAAAACATCATTTAATGATTTCAAACATCGAAAAATTGTCCTTTAAATTAAGATTCAGTACAGTTTCGAGAATATTGTCCCCAAGTAAATAAGCCATCGCTCATTAAAATTAAACCATTTTTCAAAACTTGAATAAAAACGACAATAAGAAAAAATGAACTTGCAAAGAAAAGGGTTTTAAAATAACATTTTTTGTAAGGTTTATCATTTTTTATTGAAAACTTGTTTTTCATTTTTTTAATTACATGGTCAGTAATATTATTTTCATTGTTCAAAATCATAGAAAACTAATTTTTCGGATATCTGATTGTTGGCACTACAACTTCATTCCGTATAATTTTTTCGTAACTTTTGAATCCGTTTTCTCTATCTGCAACTCTAAGAATTTCCTTTATATCTCTATTAATAGCTTTTGATCAAAAGTCTATGAAAAAATAGTTTTAATTTTGTCAACAACACTACCTGGAAATTATGAAATATTAATCTTTATTATAAAAATTCAGTAAAACTATTAAATGCTTTACTATGTTTTAAAGGATCTATTTTTTATAGTTTTATTATTTCCTTCTATCTTTATTTAAAGTTTCAACATGAATCAATCTTAAATGTGTTTGAATGTCAATCTCTGTAAAATTCATAATGAACATAAACTGAAACAAACTTTATTTTCAACCTATGATGAAAAACTTATACTCATTTCAACTCCTTTTGTGCAATTATTTTACACAAACTGATTTTTTTGAATGCAGGTTTTTTAAAAACTGATTTTTGGAAACATGCTTCTTCTATTTAGACCTAATTTTACCTAAATGTACAGAATTTTACATAACATCATGATTTGCTTGGATCAAAATCCTATCAAATTTTATAATTTTCTATACTTTTTGCAGAATACATAAAAACCTCTTTATATTTTTTAGTTCTCTGCCTGGCAACCATAAAAATATAATCGTTCATAAGAAAGAATGGACGATGAATCAGTTTATTACTTTGTTGAAATCGTTTTTAGAGTTACTTAATACTTGATCTTTCAGAAAACAACTGAAAAATTAAATTGATACTTAAAAACTTGTTAGATTTCTTGAAATTTTCCAAGTTTAAACGAGTTTCTTATTTCTCTCTTTCCAGACAAAATGTTCCTCGAACGGTTTAAGTAGACAATTCTTTACAGAATTACCCTACAATTTGTTATTGTTTTCTTTTTAGGTTATATTTTAATATTAAGGAAAGAATATTGATATGTTATAGTATGGACTATGGACTGCTGATAAAAACAATTCTTTCACAAAAGGAATAATGGGGAAATGTTTTTAATATATTTTCCAAAATTAGCCTAAATTATGTGAAGATAAACTGGATATCCAAAATCGCTGTCAGAAAAACTTAAAAAAAAATGTTAATTATACTTTTTGTCATTTCCGGGGTAACGTGGTTCACCATTTCGTGAGTAGATGGCACCAGGTGGACTAGACTGGGAATTACTTTCCTTCCACAATATCTACCTGGCACTACTTCATAGATTATCAAACTTAAACTCATTTTCAGTAAAGCTGAATGTGATCTAATAGTTTAAATTATGGTTTATACATAACATAAGATAAGTATATGTATAATAATACATAATACAATAAGTATATGTATTATGTTCCTATCTTCCCTACAACTGAGCACTATCCTACCTCAAATTTGACATTTAAAGCAAGAGCTGATGAAAGTACAAACAACAGTGAAAACCCAAATATGAACAAATTATTAGTATAACCTTCAATAAGAGTAGTTATAAAATAGAATTGACAGTGATATAATTATTTGTTTGTGACAGTGTATTCAGCAGTGGTTAAACTTTTAATCAGCTCTTGTTTCAACTGTCAAGTTTAAGATATTTGAGGCTAAAATTATGTAGAATGGTACTAAGGTCTAAGTATCGTTAATTTGGTGCATTTAATATTATA
>NC_046658.1:76531168-76560388 GCF_010883055.1 Belonocnema kinseyi
TGTAAGTTCTTTTTCTAAATAAAGATTATGAGGCTTCTATATTTTATATTTCCTCTAAATGAGCGCTATTATATGGTTTTATAAATGTAATTCCTGTTTATGGATTCAAGTGATTACCAAGTCTCGTTTCAAATTATCGATACCCCCATACCATTTTTTAAATGCATTAAACTCGTGTAAAGTAACATTAATTTATTTAAAAGCTTATTCTCAAATATCAATAATAAATGACCTTCTGCAGATTGAAGTAGTCCTTGAATTTAACAAAGAAGAATCAATTATTTTAAATCTTTTAGACACAAGCATTTTTTTCTACCACAAAGTGCAATTATTTATTAAAAATTTAGAGGAAAGTGAAGGGGAGGTGGAAGGAGAGAAAAGCGAAGAATGACGGAACAAAGGGGGTGGGGGTTGAGAAGGCGTATGGTGGCCGAGTAAGGGTATACCACCCAGCTAAAAATTAATAAATCCTGCTCTTAAACAAACAAACTCCACCCACTCGCAGATCGGATAAGCCGAGACCTATTGATTTATTAATTTAGAGCTGCCCATTCTAAGATGTGGCGTGGTAACTTTGCCTCGCTTCGCTGTTAGCCGCTTCGAAACCGAAGTTAAGGGATCCGCTATCGACGTGGTATCGGTAATTATAGCTCTGGACGCGGGCGCGCGTCGGTTACGTTCATTACTGAATTATCGGCTGCGTTCAGCAAACAATGCACCTCTTTCAACCACCACTACAACCCCCCCCCCCCACTCATTCTCTCTCTCACTCTTTCTCTCTCTTATTCCCTTCCACCCATTCCCAGTTTCCCACTTCGTCCCTCTTCCACCCGATTAAAGTCCTACTCTTGGGTTCCTCTTTCCATCAGGCGATCAAGGCTCCTCTCCGCACCCTCTGTAACCCAGAGTGCTATCTGATGGGCCAGAGGCTGAACTACGACCGGGTCTCTCAGTCCTATCCTTCTTCCGATCCAATCCTTTCTCTCTCACCTTTTTCTTCTCTCACCGTTTTGCCGAGATCTGCTCTCACTATCCTCTCCTGCCCACGAGTTTCACAGCATTCGAGGGAAGTGTTTTCTAATATGGGGTTGGGATTTCAAGAGTGTAATTTCAATATTTAACTATGTGAACTCAAATATTGTTTAGATTGGGATGTTGAACCAGCAGTGCAGATTTTACTGCCCCCCGATTGAAAGTTCTGCGGGTTTAAGTTTGGTCGCAATCTAGGTAGGAAGCTACATTAGAAATTACGTCGTGATGCGAGTTCGTAAACTACTTCGAAAATTGTATTCACATGTAGCTCACGCCGTTATGACCTGAAATGAAAAAGTTGCGAAAATAGTAGTTTTTAAAAAAGGACCTTTAATTTTACGAAAAAGTTCCTATCAATCTTCATTATACTCATGAAATTCATATTAAATATAGATGAGTATATATTTTTTTTTATTCCAAACAATTTTAACATCTGATAAACTGAACTATAAGAAAATATTGTATTTGAACTTGGAATTATATAGGGAGTCCCTCCACTTAGGAGACAGTTGGAAGTGTGTAATAGTGCACAAACAATATCAACAAATACTCTTGCAAAAAAATTTAAGAAGCTTAGTTTCGGCACCAAAAAGCTTCAAAGTTGTGTCTTCTCAACCAATGAGGAACGAGCTGACCACTCATTTTTTGACCAAGTCCAACTTAGCACCTTTTCTGTATTTAAACTAAGCTTCGTACAGCTTTTTATTAGAGGACTTTTTTGTTTATTTTTGGTGCATTATTAAATGCTTCCAGCTGTTCCATAGGTACTGGGGGCTCGGAAATCAAATCTAACATATCTGTATTACGAATCTTCAGAATGATTCTTGAAATAATGTTAGAAACATTAATGCTGGCAACTTAAAAGAACAAAAAATCAAAAACATCCAAAATAGCTTGCTACACTGCAGTGCAAAATAAGAAAGCGGTCACCTAAATCGGAATTGTTTTTTATTTTTAAATTCTGGAAACAACTGTAAAGGAAGAGCCAAATACAAAAAATATGTAACATTTTCTTATTTTGCACGAGAGTACAGTTTCCACCAAACAACTGATCCTGCCTATATGTTAAAGAAGATGTTACCTGGTTTTGAAGCAACTGAGAAACATCTGGAACAAATAAGGTCATCTAAGGATTTGGTTGTTTATTTTTTATTGAAAGTGTGTAATGTCAAGATTTGTGAAACAAGCAAATCACTAGAACAGAACAATAAACTAATTAGTTTGCACCCAGTCCTCTAAAAAGTCTTTGAAGAATTATTAGGTTACGTTAGGTTCGAAAGCAGCTTTAAGCTATACCATGGGTGATCAAGTTATATCTTCTCGCCATGTACATATCCTTTTTTTAAAAAATCAATAAAGATTTATTATTATTATTATTAATCACAAGTTTAAAGCTCATCAATAAAAATAACAATTCGATGAAACATCAATAATTCGGGATTGAACCACATTCTGTTAAAAAAACTAAATTCTGTTGCTTTTTTTAACTTCAAAATGATATGGTGTTTTTCTACAAAATCACCTTCTGTACATTAAAACTTTACCAATATTAGAAGTAGCTGAATATGTAGTGTCATCTTCATTTTAAGACTCAAGACAGAAAAATTTTGTCCGAATAATTAAACTGATGTTTTGAGCTTTGTTAAACAAATTTTCAGAAACTTCATTAAAATCATCGGGGTAGCACTATATATATTTCAAGGACTTGAAAAGATTTAAGAAAATTTGAAAATCTATCTGGAGTAGATTTTAATTTGAAGTTATGAGATCTTTATAAATATTTAAAGAATTTAAAGACATTTTGAAAAAGTCATTAGGTTCCATTGAATTGCAAGTTATGCGTTAAAAGCCTTAATTAGATTGTAAGATAGAATTTTGTATAATAGATTATTTTCAGGATCGATTACAAATGCAATTCACTATAAGAAATTTAAATAAAGGATTCGTAACAACACCTTTATTCACTAGAATGTTAAATTGCAAGAAAATCGCAAAGCTCCACAGAACATTAAAAAGGTTAATACTTTATTCTTATTTTTTGAATCCCTTTATTTAGAAAACGAAGTTTTTATTTTATTAGAGCTGTAATAAAAAAGTGAAGTCAATACCGCATACCTTCGCCATTGTTAATAATGGATCATAAAATAAACCTCGGATTAAAAAAATGTTAAATCACCACACCAAAGAAGGCTTTCTTGATTATTATTAAAGAAAACGACATGAAAGAAATGCTTTTGAAACTACACCCCGTTTTATAATGCAGAATAATTTATTGATTTTAGTATCAGGTATCAAGTCGTTATCCAATATTGTATAACACTGTCTCACGGTCATGGGAAAACAGGCTCAACCATATGGTGCCGGTCAGCGCTTTTAAGATCGTCGCTTGTCATTTCTCGGCGCCGTATAGAGTTTGAACCTTCAACCTCGTGGTCAAGCATGGTAAGCAGTGATAGCATCGAACACTTCAATAAATACCCTATATAATGCGCGTCATAATACTGCTTTCAAGTTTACTACCTATGCAAAATTCAACCCTTATAGTCTGGATCTTCATAGCTAAATAATCAGTTCTTGAAGGAAGGCTACACTTCTTGAGGAAGGTCATTTTCACTATATACTTAAAAGACAGATTTATACCTTTCCTTAAATCGTCGACAAACTTACTTTATTGCCCATTTTGTAAGATATGCATTCCTGCATCTTAATTTTTCTTAGAGCGTGTTTTCATAGCCTTAAGGGAAATACTTTTCAATTTTTTCTTAAAAAGACTATCAAAATAGAAATCTGTATTTCCTCATTATCATCAAATAAATTTGTAATACGGCAGAGTCAGTAGTTCACTTTACGTCACCTTATAATATAAATAAGAGATGGAACCTATTGGTTTTATCTCGACATCTCAGCTTGATTATTCATTCAAAAAAAATGGTTGAAATAGAAAAATTGAGGAGTGCTTACATAGCTTTGTGAAGTAAATTTGTAGAATAAGCATAATGAGGCGAGTTCGTAGATCCTGAGAGGCATTAATGTCGAAAGGTCGATCTGAACGAGATTCTGGTTGTGTTCTGGCGAGGATAGACAAAAGGAATCCTCAGTGGAGACTCGTCGAGACCAGCCACGTCGCGGATAATGTGAGTTCTTGCGTTCCTCATACTAAGGATGACGCGGCGAAATCCTCATGTTCAGGACCGAAGATAGGACTTCCATCCTTCCTCCAGAGAATCTTGTACCCGGGGAGGATCGATGCACGACTTCGTTTCTTGGAATGTTGGAATGTGGTAGGCGCTGGAATGCGAGCGCCCCTATACGTGTTTTATGCAAAACCGTGAGGACTCATCGTCATAAATCATTCACCAGGGTGGTCACAATGACTGCTCGGCTTTCAATATCCAATAGATAGGATGAGCGATACTTCTTGCAAGAAATTGCTCTCCAACGATATTTCATCCCCAAGTTTATAGTTCTAGTCTAGATGTAAAAGAAAACTTGTTCTGCATTCAGGATCTTTCAAACGATTAAATCGACTTGTTCAAATAAAAAAGTTTTATCTCGAAGAATCTAAATGAAAAGGTGCTAACTTGGGTGATGAACTCTTGAAGCTTCAAAATACTATAACAATTTTATTGAGATCATCAACTCCTTCAACTCCGTAGCACCTTTACATGTAGTCTCCACGGGTTAGCACCTTTAATATGGTTTATCCGAGATAGAACCTTTTCATTTGGGCACATCCTAATTACACCTTTAGGAAGCAAGAGCCCTTTATGGAAATTTATTTTTGATAGTTTTACAGTGCGATTTCCTGAATCGATTTCGATTTTTTCTTATTAGGGGCAGGAAGTTGTGATAAATCAAAAGCAAAATTGCTTGGCGCCAGGCGCATGCTACACACGAAGAGGAGATGGCATCTTTTTCTGAGGAATCGCGTTACGAGTACAACGAGACCGAGGACCCTTGAATGCGAGCTGAGCCCTCGATAGGAGGAGTGGTCGATGCCAGATACGAGGGTCGACCTAACTTTATTTTATTTAATTAATTACTTCGTTCGATCCCCTATCCTGCAATTTGTCCCTCCTCACCAGAATCTCTTCCATCCTTCTTCATCCACCATCACTTCCATTTATGATACTATGACCTCTGCTTTTTTTTGAAGTGCTCCATTCAATTTACATATACAGCATTAAACAGTTCATAATTTAAAGTTCAATCCGCTAACTAGGCTTAGAAAAAACATCTTTACAAATTATAAGCAAAATATGTCCTCTGATAACTAGATAACACAGTTATTTAAAGGGTTTTATAAGCAGGTTTCTATAAAATCACAATTTGGAAATTCACTAACATTTCCTGACATTTAAGGATCAATTTTTTATTTTTCCTAATCGTTATAAATTTTTCTTGTAGGTATAAAGGCAACCTTATACCTAAGATATTATTATTCTTAATGCATGTAAAAAATTTGTTTCTAAATTTATCTCTAAGACTTTTAGAGACAACTATTATTACAAATGTAAGCTATTCCATTAAAAAAAAAGATGCATTTATATCAAATTGTTGATTTTTTTACCTTAGAGATAAATTTTTAGTATGGAAAATATAAATAATTTTTTATGAATAAAGGCGATTTTTGAAAAAACAAATATATGAAGTTTTAACTAAGCTGATTCAATTTTAGTTTAAAAAAGATTATGAACAAAAGAACGCACCTTTAGCAAAAGACTACAGTTTTTAACCAAATAAACCAAATAAACCAAGACTGGAATAATTTTTTAGATTGAAAAAATTAATTATTAATTAACGGAAGAAAAATAAGTTTTAAAGACAATAATTAAATTTTTAACTCGGAAAGTGGGTTTTCAACCAGAAACATTAATTCTTAAGAAAAGTCTGATAGTTTTTGTTTTCACATAAAAATATTATGATTTTCAATGAAACCCAGTTCGAATCCAAAAAAGATTAATTTTGGAACCAAATGGAGGAATTTTCAAATAATAACATTTTTTCAGTCAATAAAGAATAAGTTCCACAGCAATTTTGAGTTTCCAAGCCAAAAAGAAAACTAATGTTCTAAGAAAAGAATTTAATTTCAAACCCAATAAAAACGACTTTCGATTAAAATGAATTTAATTTAAACTAAAAAAGATACATTTTAAAACAAAAATTAAATGGACAAATAAAAAAAAGACGCATTTCAACAATATGGTGGAATTTTTAACCAAACAAGAAGAATTGTTAACAAAATAGTTGGGCCCTTATATTAATTTTCATTCAAACTGTTGCATTTTTAGCAAGGAAAGGTGAACTCTCATTTTAAATCAAAGAACAAAAGATTTCAGCAAAAGAGTTGTCTTCTACCAATAAGGATTTTTATTTAATAAGGAAAACAAATGAAATCCAAAACGTTGCATTTCTATACGAAAAGACAAATTTTCAACAAAAAACTACATTTTTAACAAATACTTGATTTGCCTAACAGAAAGTTGAATAATTAACCCATAAAGACAATGACAATTTTAACAGAACGGTCAAATTTTCATAATAAATGAAGGACTTTGGTTGGACTTATTTGTTATTAACACATCTTACTTTTTCATCTTATTTCATTAGGGCTCCGTACTTATTTATTTAACAGGAATTATATGTATGTTCATTTTCTAAGTTTATTAAATCTTAGTAAGATTTTGTGGGGGGTTCAGAGAAAACCTAACTGTACTTTACATAATGGGAGGGTGCAGAAAAATTTTAGAAGAACGCCTTAATAATTTGTTAATGCCTCCTAAACTTCAACTTCAGTTTATCAAAAATTCCCTGACACTTTTAGATTTTCCCTAACGTTGCCTAAGTTTCCCTGAACAGTTTTAAGTTATCTAATATTCTAAGACTTTCCCTGACTTTCTGGAATTCCCTGACTCGTAGCAATCCTGATAATCTATGAAGGATTAGGTCTCAAATGTCTAGAGGGAAAGGTCAAAGGATAAGTTCATGCAATATAGGCTGAATTCTAAAGATCAGATACCGAAGATTAGAGGTTATAAGTCAGGGTTCAAAGATCTGGGGTAAAATCACTAAGGAACCCTAAAATACTTATTTAGATAACGTTTCCAAGGAAGCTGCAAAAAAAGGGAACCCCTCTTGCTGAAAAGGGAAGCAAAAATTATAAATTGTGTTAAAGAAAGCCAAGATATGAGTTCTAATAGAGACTTTTTGTACATAACTTACTTTCGTCGACTTCGAAGATTTCGTAAGTTATTTACTGGTAATAAATTACCAAATAAACTAAAATTATAGAGATTATGTATTGTTATAAGGAAGATAATAGGTATGAGATGTAACAGATGTTAAAATTATGCTTGAAAATTTTACCGACTGCAGATATTTTTTTATTTCGCCACCTATCTGATATAAATGAATTAAAAATAAACCGACAAAAAGATTTTATTGGGATCTGAGTTATAATTCTGAAACAGACAAACTTGTAACAGAACGAAAAAATTACCAAGCCCCTAGTTTTTCCTGCGTTTTTCATTTTAATTTTGTACAGCTCTTTGTAATTAGGAGTGCATAAAGTACGCCGAGCCACTCATCATTTGAGGCTCAGTCTGTAAAGTTGGTATTACTTAAAATTTTTGCGTCACAAGCCATATCTGATATGTCCACTGATCCAATGGTAGTGCGGTGCCTATTAACCTATTAGGCGAAGACCTTTGAGTTTATCTGATAAGCCGGTATATTCTTGCGCACGAGTTCGAAGCATGAAACCGGTTGGGAAGAGCCATGATAATTATAATAATTAGTCGATAAATCAATAATTAATCAGGAGACTAATTACGAATTACGGTCACTGGAAAACAATGCCCGACATTGTTCCCTCTCTGCGTATGAGACAAGTGTGGGAAGCTAATGGGGGAGAGAAAGTTATAGGTCTTAGTCTGGACTTCTTCTCAAATGTTAAATACGATTCAGAGGGCATACGCTATACTGCGAATGCGAGTAATTGAAGCTGAATGAATGATTTGCATGAGGCTCGAGCCCACTACAGCATACCTATTTTACTGTCTTATTCATATATTCTCTCATTACTACTGGCGGCTCTTATTTTATGTTAAGCGATCTCGCCATCTGGTATTGAAAAATATTTTGTCTTCTTGAATTAATTAGTTATTTACTTTTTTAACACGTGGTATTAACATTTTTGTTGCGTAAACAGTTAACGATCCATTAGTGTTCTCAAGTGTTTTAAATAAATTACATTAAAAAATAAAGGAGGAAGGGGACCACGCCTAAAATCAGCTGAATCTACAGTAACAGTGATAGTGGGGGGGGGGGGGTAGTTGAAATACTGTTACAAACTTAGATAGAGTTTAGTATATTTCCTGATAATCAATTTTCACCAAATTTGCGAATTTTTCGAAAAATGGCTCTCCGATGATGAAGTAAAGTAATCACTGAATATAATTTTGAAAATCAATTTGATATGTCTCTTCCTGATTCCCTTCTGTACCACTTTATTAACGAATTCCCCATCCCTTTATTTTCAAGAAACTTCCAGTTTTTCTTCTTATACTCCTCTAAGAAAATGAAACTATTTTTGGGTAAAACTTTTTTTTTGTTTTTTTGACGATTCCTCTCTTAAGTATACAATTTAACTATTTTGTTGAAAACTCTTTTCATTTTGGGTTGAAAATTAATTTTGCTTCGAATTAAAATTGAACTATTACATTTTTAACTTAACATCTATCTTTTTTAGATAAAAATTCCTCTAATTGGTGAAAAATTAATCTATTTTAATAAAAAAAATCGTATTTTTTTATTGAAAATGAACCCCCTTGTTTAAATACCATATTTTTAAATAAAAATATTTGGTTCGATTTTAAACTCTGTTGCTAAAAATAATTGTTTTAGTTATCGTTTTAGTTAAAAATTCAACGCCTTGGTTGAAAATATTATTTAAAGAGAACATATGGCAACATATTAGTTGAAATTTCAACTATTTGGTTAAAAATCAAACTACGTATTTTAAAAATAAAGTTTTTTGCTTTAGTAGAATACCTCTTCGATTAATACGTTTAGAATCTTGAGAAATATTTATGTCTTCGGGGTAAAAATTAATTTCGTATCTAGAAATTTCACCTATCCAATTTTCATTCAAAATTTAGCCTTTATATGTGAAAAATTCACCTGGCCAGTGCAAAATTCATGCATTCTACTGAAAGTTTCTCTGTTTGGCTTATGAATTATTCTTACTGGTTGAAAATTCTTCTTTTACATTGAGGATTTAACAAAGTTGTTAAAAATTAATCACTTTCATGAGATTCTAATGGTTAAAAGCTTTTCCACGTTCCTTTTAATCAGCTGTTCTGAAACATTAAACTTTTTAATGTTTTAATTTTTATTTGAAAATCTGTTCTTTTTATTGAGCAGTAATTTTTCACACTCAAAATTTAATCATTTCCTTTTTGGTGTGAAATTGATCTTTTCTATTTGAAAATTCAGCTGCTTGGTTGAATTTGATGTATTTTATTTGGAAATTCGTATTTTGATAGAAGATTAATCTTGTTGGTTAAAAATTAATTTTTTTAGATTAAAAATACAGCTATTTAGTTAGAATCTAAAGATTCAACTGTTTTGTCAAGAATTCTTTCTTTTGTATTGAAGGTTCATCTTTTATGACTAAAAATCATTTTTTATTGTAGGAAATACACCTTTCCTAGCTAGAAATTATTTTTCTATTGTTATGTTCAAAATCCGTTAACATTTAATTTTTTTAAGAAGTTAGGTTTTTTATTATTCTATTTGCACTGAAACCTTGAATTAAGAATGGTTTAGGGCATGATTTGCAGTGGCCTTGATCTTGAGCCCAGGGAATCCAAACTTAAAAATTTAGAGTTGCGCGAACCATTTCCAATTTGAATAGATAATATTACGCAACATATGCCCGTAAGTACCCGCGCACATTCCCTTTTGTCGCTACTCTGATGTTTGTGACGCATGGCTAAGCATTACCTCTTTTTGGGGCCCGCTATCCCCGCATCATCAAAATGCCGAGGTTTAAAAGACAGCATCAACAATTTCTGGAAAGTGTATATTTGAGAGTCAATGCAATCCCCCAGCGATTATTATCAATGCGATTTTTTTGTTAATATCTATTGGTGTGATAATTCGTATTATTTATTGATTTCATAAAAGTTCACGTTTTTTAGTACATGCGCAGGTGAAAAAATCCACACCTGTCACCTGCCACCTATCGGATATCAATGAACTAAAATGGAACCATCAAAAACAGTTATATTAGAGTCTCAGTTTGAATGGATGGCAACTTTTACTTGAGCCATGACACTACCGAGGTTCTAGTTTTTTTTGGGCTAGGTAATTTTCTTATTTTGTATAGAGATGAACAAAGTGTGTTACAAGTATGAAACTCTGAAGAAAAATAAGTAGAAGTAGAAGGAAAAGTAGATGAAGAACAAGGGCCTTGAAGAAGGCCACCTGTGCGAAAGTGATTATGTCTTGTATTAGAAGAAGTTCAAAGAGAAATCTCGCTAGGGAATTGTCTTCCCTGAAGGAACGTTCAATCAAATAAATAATTTTTAGGGTGAACGGGGCGTTGCTGCACCACCGTGACATAAATTATCCACCGACGCAGCGAAGCAGGCGGATGCTTCTAGTCAGCCTATTGCGATAACCGCGAATGGCCTTTATCTTTCTCGTCCTCTTCTTCAGCTACAGCTGCTACACCCTCGCATGCAAGAGCTCTTTAAAGATTTCGAAGAACTTTCACTGCTGTGCTCTCATTTTTATGATTTATACTCCTTTGTTGTGAAGTTACTTTCCTCCTTATATCCTGTTCCTTTCTCATTACCTTTCTCTGACCTTACAGGTATTGGTCAGTATTAGAGTACTCATACAAATGTGTTTTTGAATTATGCACACGCTACTCCCTATATTTCTTACTTTTGGCAAAACAAGTGCTGCTAAGAATGTTATTTTACGGAACAAAAATCGTTTAGAGGTTCCACTCGGGCTGCATCCACATTTTACGTGACACTTTGAAGGCGTGGGAAAGAAAGAGGGTTTCCATAATGCGACATTTCTCTTAAGAAAAAAATCAATGTTAAATCCGTTTCGATACCTTAAAGACCAATATTCAGCAAAATGATTAAAGTTTTAACAAAATAGATAAATTTTTAACCAATTAGCTGAATTCTCAACCAAGAACATTCATTTTTGACCAAATGATGAATTACCAACATGAAATATGAATTTTTCACCAAGTACTGAATTTTCAACTAAAAAGGATGAGTTCTTGACAAAAAATGAAATTTTTAAATTCTGAGTTTGAACCTTTTATTTTACTGTAAGCCCACAATTTTTATGACATTATAAATTGCTCAAAATAGGTAATGAATATATTAAGAACTCCTTTGCGTAGTTATGGAGTATTAAGAATGAAAATAAGCCCTAAGAATGTTAAAAATTTTCTGCATCCGTCTTCAAGTTATCGTGTTCACAAAATAGTGTGACACCGAAACACACACACACATTCACGCACGTACATTAGGATATCGTTTATAACATTTTTTTAGGCATTTTTTAACTGAGAAAATTATATGTAAACAAATTGCACTCGAACTCCAAAGATACGAGCTCTAAATATACGAGCGTTAGAAATATACGAGAATTTCGACGCCAAAGGAGCTAGCTGCGTTTTTCCCCCTCTATCCCTGCCCTATTTGAGAGTCAGGCGGGCATGAGTGCGCCCTGCCTTGCATTTGACGTGTGTCTGCGCGTAGTAGGCCTATGTGAGTTTTCACGCACTACTCTCACGTTGCAAGAGTGGGAGCCCCTTTCACGGTCGTATATTTGAACCTCCCGATTCCGTACTTCACGTATCTTTGGAGTTTGAGTGTATACAATTTGGAATATAGGAAAAAACATAATTGTGTAAGTCGAAAAGAATAAGTTGAAAGAACACGTATAAGTGTGAATAGAATAGAATTTTATCAAACTGAAACTTTAAGTCAATTTTGAGTTTAGGATATATTTTGCAAAGCTCTCAATTTCTGGTTCAAAATTCTGTTTATAAAACCGTGCAAGTGTCTGAGCATTTTATGGCCTACCTGCTGTCTTCTTGACAACGTTGATGCGGATGCCTCTACTTTTGGCTGTGGACGTCGACGAATGTGGAGTTGATTATGCTGAGAATGTTAAAGAAACTAGACCGTTATATTTCAGGACATTTTTAATTTATTGACCTAGAGAGTGCGTGAAAACCGCCTTATCAGACTTTCTTCATGAGATAAAAATATTTGTTGTTTTGTTGCGAAGGAGACTGGTTTGTTCCAGATATGATTCCAAAGTCTTCGCTGCAAAAATTTTAGGATTGTTTGGTTAACAAAGTAGGACCAAATTTCGATGCAATTTCCGAGGTCCAGAAATTTTGAAACGATAAGTAATTTTGAATTCAATATGCTCTTTTGCCCAGTAGTGGTTGCTAAAAGTGTAGCGAGTTTTTCGGCGAGTTATGCCACAGATACTTCTTGATATGGTAACTAGTTTGTGATGAAATTAAATTAAATTTTTGTATCCTAGATCGAATTCTATTTAGGTAAAGCTGGACCAATATTGAATGCCCTTTCACAAAGTCTCTTAATATTTGGACCTTTTCTAATCTTTGGTCGAAGAATAATCCACTGCTGATCTGATAGAATTTATAGAACCATATAATAATCTGTTTTCGAACTTATTTGTGAGAAAATCTAAGACTTGCTTTATTGTTGCAGAAAAAACTTTAGTGTTAGTTGAATGGCAAAAATTCCGTCACTTTTTCAATATGACCACATACTGGCGTAAGGAAGATTCCACTAATGATTTCATATGCTTTATGCTATAGGCATACGCTTTAATTTGTACACTTGTTTGAGGATATTCCGCACACCAGGAGGAGCTGACGCCGTAGTTGATGTGATTTCCTATCAGAAGAAGATAATAGATTAAACTGAGGTCCAACCATCAGGGGTTTTGTTTCCAATATTTCCATATAATGAGGGAACTAAGGTTGGCTTGGTCAATCATTCCAATAATAAATGTATACTTGCTACTTCTTAGAAGGGTTACAACCGGACGCATCACCCATGTAGATACGTAAGGGTCCGTTCTTAGGCCCAATGGCGGGGACTATATTTACAGGTATGTCCGTTATATATAAATCTGAAATATTTTCTATAATCTTCCGCTTTAGAGATGACGCAATAGGTATATTTTTATGTCTAGAGATGCCATGAAACAGTTTGGTTTCATGAGGCCTCATGTTTTGCAAACATCTTGAATTTTAAGTGCTCAGTTAAAATATATTTAACAAGCTTTTTTAAATTCAAAATAAAAGGACTGCAACCATCGAGCTTTAGTTTCAAGAGATGTTTTTTTAGATTTAAAACAGTTTGTTTTTTAACTTACCGCTAGGTTTATTGATGCTTCTTGTAGAATGGATCCGTCAATCGATTTGTATTCGGCTTGCGATAAGTGGAAGGCTTTGGCCGATATAATGTTTTTGTCATCCTCCTCGTCACCATGCGAAAATATGGCTGCGGACAAGGTGGATCTTTCAAGTTTTTTTTATGATTTTGGTAGCGACGCGTTTGATTCGGATTTTTCCCTTAATTTAAATCGTTTGATGCTTTTTCCAACGATTTTGCACTTTTAAACGCTGAGCGAGGTTTTGGAAAATCTCCTTAATTTCCTTTTATGGCAGCCCTTTTTCTGCAATCTCGTTCCACCTAGCGAAGAAGTCGTTGAGGATTGGTTACGCTTTTTGAGTGTTAGAATCTAACCGTCTTCCCATGGCTTCGAGAAGTTCTGGATCCAGAGTAACAGAAAGTTCATCTACCTTATTTTCTAGAAGACTAGCGGCTTCTTCTGGTCCTTCCGAAATTCCCCTTTTCTCAATCTTTTTGAGATTATTCGATGTAATTGTTACAGATTTGCTCCGGTCCCTTATTTCCCTTTTAGGCCAATAAGAATCATAAGAGTGACTTCTTGATCTATTCGGAGAAGAGCTGAAGGACTTTGTGAGCAGTCTCGGCGTGATTATCATTTATGACGTCGTGATGAACCACTGTGTGGTCTGCATTGATGACAATACGAAGAGCGACTATGTGATCTACGTCTATACCTTCTTGAAGAACATTTACGTGAATTGCATCTATGGCGGTTCCACGAGCCACTACATGAATGTCATGCGAGTCTTCTCCTTGAAATTTCGACGTAAAAGCTTTCTCGAGACGTCTTATTTCCTGTAAAAAACAAAAAAATTTCTTGATTAAGGAAACTTGATCCTTCATTGAGCAAACTGTTCCTTTTTTTAAAGAAACTTGTTCTTTTCTGACAGAAATTCTCCCTTTATTGAGGAACTTCGTTCCTTTTCTTAAGGAAACTTGTTCCTTTATGAAGACACTTGGCTTTCTTTGTGGAAAAACTTGTTCCTTTATTGAGGTAAACTTGTTTATTTATCAGCACTAACTTGTTCCTTAGTTGCAAAAACTTCTTCTGCCTTTGATAAAATAGAATGGTGACAAGCTGAAATACGTTGGTCATACTTACGGTTTTTCTTCAAGCGTTCGAGTTTTCGTTCTTTTTTCCACAACATTCTTTTTAAATTGGGTAATTCTTCACTTGCGAATCTTTCTTTTCGATCATCTAAGTAGTCGTTTCTTTCTATTTTTAATTTTGATAAATATTTTTCGGTGTTCAATATAACCATGTGATGTACGGTAGCGAAACCTCGACATTTCAGAAAAAGGATAAAGGTAAAATTAAGGTGATTGGCATGGAATTCTTGCGGAATGTAATCGGTAAAACGCTAATGGACAATGTCGGTAATGGGGAGATTCTCAAAGAATATGGTGTAGACAAAACACTGCTTGACAAGAGTGAAAGGAATTGTTTGAGATGGTTTATACATATTGAGAGAATGAAAGAAGAACGACTGACGGAACAAGTATATTTAGGTAAAGTAATTGGTAGCATACCCAGAGCCATACCGTGGAAAGAATGGTGGAAATGTGTAAATAAGAACCTGAATCGAAAATATATAACATGTTACTAAAAATACAAGCTTGCTTGAGGAAATGTATAAACGTAAAGAATGCCAGAGAGGTATGCAAGGACAGCAAAGTGTGTGCCTAAGGTGCTGGCTAAAGAGAATAATTAGTGACCTGGGTCATTTCTCATTCTGAAGAATGCCAAGATTTACTTGAGCCACAGCATTACTAAACTCCTAGTTTTCTCTCTGCTAAACATATAAAAGCTAAGATTATAAAGTTAGTGAAGGATAAATATTGAAGCAAGAAGGAATTGGACATCATCCATTTAAGATTTTATGAAATTTTATAATATCTATACCGTTTATACTTGAAATCAGTTAAGACTAGTTTGAAATAGTTAGAACGCGAAGTAACCAAGTTCTTTTTGTAAAAATTAATTGTAACTAGTCAAACGCAAAGTAACCAAGTCCTTTTGCAAAAACTCGAAGATTTTTTTTATTCCATCCTATTTCATGTTTCAACTGAAAATGTTAGTTAAAACTAGATTCACCCCATGTTGTTTTTGTAAGAACCAGGTTTACCTCTAGTAATTTTGCATATTAACAATTTTAGCGATTGGTCGCAAACGAATGTTTGGTCACATCGCGGACCTGTTTTCCAGGTCCCTCTTTAAAAAAAACGTTTCAGCGACTGGTCACAGAAAATTGATTGGTCACTGATATTTTCAGGTCAATCATGAAATACTCGTATGATGGAATTAAGAAAATCTTCTGGTTTTACAAAAGGACTTGGTTACTTCGCGTTTTGAGTATATAAAACTAGTTTTGACAGATTATCGTAGGAATTTCACGTTTTAACTAGTTCTATCTAGTTTTAATTGATTTAGGGTATAGAAAGTAATATATACATTATGACAAACGTTTAAAAATTATACCAATTCTTCCCTATGCTTTATTTCATTTCTCAGACTTGCGCTCAGAAGAAAATCGATACAAAAACATTTCGACAGCTCAAGAACCATATTTTCGTTTCGACGAATAGCACATGTATATTTACAACCTCTGTGCTAGTTTGAACGCATTCTGAACCTTATGGCATATGCATAGTTAAGTTATATAGCTAGAGCGGACCGAATAGAAATGAATAGTTACAAATAGAGAATTGCAAGAAGAAGAAGAAGATCCCTGTCGGTTATGAATCATCGCACACGTCTTCTGCCCGCGATTTAACCGCTTCGATTATATCCTGGCACGGGTTAGGGCTGTGAGTGGATATATAACGCAGGTCTCTGTTTTACGAACGATAATGCGTGTACGAGCAAGTGATTTACGGGACTTGCGACCGTATTTTATTCGGGAAACGCCGGTAAAGTCATGTCAGTAGCCATTTATGCCCCCCTGTGGCCTTTTAGAGTATCTTTTTTTCTTCCTCCTCTCTCTGCTTCCTCGAACGAATCGTCATTCTTGTCTCGTAAAAAATCAAGCTTTTTAATTTATTGAATCAGAGCTAGAACACTGACGTTAATGGCGACGCCTTCAAAGTTAGCACCCTGCAGAATTTTGGGCTTCTCTTTTTACTACTCACTTTGCGAGGCACGTTCGCTGATTGAAAATTTCTAATGGGTTGGTTTTAAATCATTTGAGAGGCTGGAAATTTCAACAAACCTTGAGACTGACTTCATAAGGGGCTTGCTACAATTAGTTCCTACGCCACCGTCGGAAATTGTAGGTACGACCAGCAAGAGTACGATTAAAAATCACTGATGACTTCGAAACATGATTAATCGTTCAAAAAAGGAGAGAGCATCTTTGAAAAGCACTTAAGAATTTTGAATAACTTAACTTTTTTCAAATTTTAGACCAATACATTAAGCATATGTAAATTGTTAAATTTCATCCTTAGGTCCAGAAATGTAGTTAAATAATAAAAGAAACAAGTTCAATTCTGAGAATATCTATGCATTTCGCCGTGAATGACGGCCTCATCAGAACTGAAAATACAGAGAAAGGAACGACATTAACATCTAATTTTTAATTTCAATTAACTTTACGTCAAATCACCTATTATAGAAATATTTTTGACCTTCTTAAGAGAAGACACTACGCGAGAACATTAAAAAATTACTCTCAACTCCCAAGATAAGCACGGTTTCGAGCATTGCATGAATTGACCTTCAGCATATCTCGTGGGAATCCAAACGTAAACAGACGCTCCGCGCATCACCCACTGCCGTGGCCTCAATTTTTAAGAATTGCGTAAACTGCGAGTGCTTATGTCGAGAGTTGAGTATAAAAGAATATTTTGATTCTTGTACCTCGACTTCAAATTGTGGCATAACCTAGGAACAATTTAACAAAATCTGAAATTTATAACAAGCAGTGTTATAGTCTTATTTTCAATTAAAGCCTATAAAAACTACAAAATCTCGACGTGTTCTCGAGATACGACTAAACATGTGCAAGTTTCAAATGTCCAGTTCCAGTCGGCAATAACCACTGCTGGCTTCAAGAGCAGTAATCGCCGATAATTTCTCAGATTCTGTTCTTTAACTTCAACTCGTGCTGTGACTTAGGAAACTTACGAAAACGAAATCAAATTTACAGAACGTACCTTGGAAATCTTACACAAGCATAAGAAAAAAAGGCCTTGTCCATCAGACGTGATAAACATTTTCATATGTTTTTGGGGTCGCTGACTCCAAATTTAAAGGTCATTTAACTCGGCAAGATCGGAATTCCATTCATAACATGAACAAATTAAAACAGTAAAAACTGTTCTCGACATAAATTATTTTCATTTAGCGTCCGGTGCACAGAACTTGTTGGTTATTCTTTGAGCATGGCCATCAGTCTGTGGCACGAAATCCTGCGTCCTTGACAGATAATGTGATGATGACAACTGCCCCGAAAGGGGATGCGTAGAATGAGATGTTCTCAGATTTGTAGAAGTAACGAAGCCAGCGAAGGCCCGCCGCCTTGCAAGTGGGCGTGAGGGTGTTACGCTGTTTAAATTCTTTTTTCAAGGTTATGAATGGAATGCGACCTCGCTGAGTCAAGCGACCTTTGAATTTGTACTCGCAGAGGCCCTGAAAACATAACCGCTTTTCTTTCTGGGGGTTCCATGAATGTTCCAACCTTCACTATTTTGTTTGCGGTTAGGAATGAAATGCGACCTGACCGAGTCAAACCAACCCCGGATTCGGATTCAGCGACCTCAAAAATGTATAGAAATGTTTATCTTGTCTGGTGTACAAGACCCTTTTTTTCGTGTGCCTGTGTTATCTTTAGTTTATGCGGTTAAAAATTTGAAATTATTTTCGGGTTCCCAAGGTTTAATATAAAATTCCCAAGCGTGTTTTTTATAAGTATTTAGCGTGAAGTCATTTTTCTTTAATTTCTGACCTGTTTTAAGAATTTACCAAGTTTAACTACTTCTTTAATGACTTATCTTCGAATTTCTAATTTTTAAATCTGAATTAAAATAAAACTTTCTTAGTTTAAAAGAGTAAATGTAATTTTAAACAATATTTTCTCCGATTAAAACAAATAAACATTTATTTGAAACATATTGCGCTATTGTGGTTGTGCTCATTCTAGAAAAAATACTATTCTATTGTGTGGATTTATACACAGGGTGTTAGCTTTCATAATTTTTGTTTATTGCTATTGATTGCTTTTTCTTTAGTTAGGGATTTCAGTGAAATTGAAAGAAATTGGTCAATTGGGAGTAAGTAAGTGTATAACTTATAAGAATATTAAAAAAGTTTATTTAAATAGATGGAACTGAGATCAACTGCTAAGAAAAACTTATTAAAATGAAACTCTTCTATAGCACCGATTTCGGGGCTGACAGTGGGTGGCAACTAACTCATTATAACCTGCTCCGCATTTATTTGTTCACGCCTGTCTGCTTGCCTGAGTGACAGCCACAGATCCCGCGTATCATGTGTTACCCCTACGGGTGGCGTCAATTCTCGGCAAGGCTGTAGAAGGGAGGGCTATTGAAGATTTTCACTGTATTTGTTTCTTGTCGTAAAAAATAAATTTGTGTGGATAATTCAATTTTTATCAATCATTGGAACCTTATATACTATGCGAATTTTGATTAGCAAAAGTTTCTATTATTCCTACCTGTATAAAAAAGAGGGAGGAAAAGAAAGAAAAGAGTGAAAGGTTGGTTTTGATTGACAATTTTCTTTTTCTTCATATTTTTTCCTTTATTATGTGATTGTTCCCAATGAGCCGTAAGGGAGTTTAGTTTTAAAATCAAATTTTGATTTTTTTTTATTCTATGATTTCTGTGCACAAAATTATTCAGAAGAAAGCAGATTTTATTCCGGTCCCGAATCAGCATATTTCATCGTTAAGAGATCCTGCAATTTCAAGTGTAAAATCTGCCTGATTTAAAATAGATGCGATTTTCAAAATTGTAAACGTTTTTATAAATCTGCAAACAATTCCATAATTTTAGAAAAATTCTTGAATTCGTATTAAAACAAAAGTAAGCTAGCTTGGAATTTTTTTACATTCTCATCAAAACGCGGTTATTACGAATATGTCTGCATTTATTTATGTCTGTCTGTGAGTACGATAAAATTTGAAAAAAAAATCTATTAGATGGGCTTTTGGTACACTCTTTTAGTGTTGGAAACTGAAGGTCAAGTTCATTAGCCAGCCATTTTGGATAAAAATTCAAAAAGTGAGCGCATTTTCCAAATTTTTTAGACCACGTTTTTCGTAATTTAAAAATCCTATGTACAGTTATTCGTATAGCTTTAGAATATGACCATTTCCTCTTAATGATGTTTTTCGATGAAAAAAATTACCAAAGAGAATTCACAATCACCAAATTACAGTTGTTGAAGTGTTCACATTCAATTTAAAAAGTCCTGTGCACAAATTTGGGGGTAATGGAAAGACTGAGCGCGAGTCGCAAGATAAATACATTATCCAGCGTAAAACACGAGATACCATCGAGCGCGTAGTGCGCGACCCAATAGTCACGCCCCTTAGGAGCGCTCAATTATACGAGCGATTCGAGCCGCTTTCGGTGAGAATCTGCCCGCGGAGCGGATAGATTTTGTTAATTCTCTTTCTTTGATACGGTAAAATTTTTGGCAAATCACCCTTAAATTGTTTGTGAGTTAATTAATCAAGTAAAAAAGAGTTTCCTAAACTTGAATAATATAGGAAATGCACATCTATGAATAAAATCTAGCTTCAAAAGCTAAACATGGTGTTTCTTTTTAGCAACCCCAATGGAGGCCTCGTTAGTGAAATGTCACGAGGGGAAGAGCCTTATACCGAAGGATTAAATTTTACGCAACGTTGCGCTTATCACATAAACGGATAGGATCAGTTTGTTCCGCGTCACATTGGTCCAATGATACCATATATAACGCATAACTCAGGGCCTTCAACTCGGGGCCCCTAACCGGGACTCATGCTATGGGGGAGAGTACCGGGTGAGTACTGGTGTTTGTGACATAAATCAGAGTTAGAGAGCTGATCCCTCTACGAGGAACAAGTCCCGATCCGCGTTCATGTAAGGTAGCGTCACAACATAGGTAATGCGATTATAATGCTAATTTACCGTTTACGCGATTTCTTCTTCCATGCTAGCTTTCAAGCTTCTATTACTATACTACCTTCCTTCTACCAATGGTTTCATTATTATAATAAAAGCTGTATTGGCTTAAGCCGAACAGAAAAAAAACAAAGGTTTCTATTAGAACCGATTTTTGGCTGCATAGAGCTGCAAGAAAACAAAATCGTTCGTGCTGAGAAGGAACCAAAAGTATGGGTTCTAATCCAGAATTTAATAAAAATCGCGAGGCAAAACAAAGAGTGCGGACATATAGAGGGTACGGCGCTTAAATCCGAACCAATTTAATCTTTTATTGAAAAAAAAATTTCTTGACACAAAACATAACCGAAAATGAAAAAACTGAAATTATAAAGATTAGTCATCCTTGAAAAAGAGATAGTGCGAATGTGATGAGATAATTTTTTAAGTTATTTTAAAAGGCCGACGTCTTGCACTGCGCACATACCAAAAAGCGCAGGAATATCTAAATTTTAATAATATACACTTGCAATATTACGGTAAATGTAACTTTTTTAAGAAGCAAAATATTTTTATTATTTAAATTAATATATTTCAGAAAAGAATAAAAACATTTATTCGGATTCATCTGCAAGGTTATTCATAGTATTTATTCATTTAAAATAGGATCATGATCTTCGGTACATGCAACATTTTAAACAAAGGAACCTGCCATTGGCTATATATGGGACATCAACGAACTAAATGGGAACTCTTAAAAAGAGTTATATTGCAGCCTCAGTTCCAGAAGATAAACTACATTATAATCCATAAAATAGTCCATAAACTACTTCAGCCATTTTTTGCTACTTTGGACCAAACCGTCAAAATATATTGCATTTTTTATTAAGAAAGGTAACTTTTCTGCCATATGAGATGAATTTTTAATTCAGAAGGACTGATTTTCAGCAAAAGGATTAATTTTTTAACTAAGCAATTAAATTTCCAATTTACTGTCATGCACTTTCAAATAAATGGTCGACATTACAAACAAAAAATATCAAAATTAACTAAAAACAGCTGCATTTTTATCCGAACACTACAAGAACATTCACGAATCGTCACAAATGGTCAGATGTTGTGACGATTTCTGAACATCTTAGCCATTCCTGACAAGCCTAACTATTTCTAATGGTGTGTTAATTCACAGATTCAAAAGTTAAAAATTCTGAATCTAAGGGTTTCGATGGGCTTAGGAACATAAAAGTTTTCTTAAACTATTTAAAATTAGAATAAATATAACTTATCTTTTAAAGAGAAATATATATTTTAAAGGGGCCAACATTTTCAGATTCACCTTAAATGTAATTAAGTATATAAATGTTAATAATTGAATATAAGTACAAATAAAATATACATGCATAAATAATTAAATTAATGATATGAATAACCTGGAAATATAAAAGGGAGAAATACAAAAAAATTATGTTATATAATATTCTATTTTTTGGCCCCTCAAAAAAGAATTATCCTTCTAACACAGGCTATGACGGTTGCTGAATATTTTCTTATAAACTCTGACTTTTTTACCACACCTATCGAGGAAAGTAACAAAAGTGGATTTTTCTAGAAGATTGAATCTACAACCAAAAAGAAAACTTTCTACCATAAAAGATCAATCTTCAACAAAAAGAAAATTAATTTTCTATTGAAATAGACGAATCTTTAAAAAAATTGCCTTAATTTTGTACCATATGCTCAAATTTTTAACTCATAAAAGATACGTTTTCATCAAAAAATTAAAAAGTAACATTTTAAAATGATAAAATTTAAGTTATGGCCAAAAAAATACTTTTCAATAAAATACATTAACTTTGATCTGAATTGTTAAAACTTGAAGCAAAAAGACGAATCAGCTACAAAAAAAATTGAGTTTTCAACCCAAAAATATGATCTTTCAACAAAAAAGTTAATTTTCTTGCAAATAGTTATGTCTGTAAATAAATGGGTCAGCTTTAAGATTATTTAATCAAAATGGTTCAATTTCAAACAAAATAATTGAATTTTCAACCAAAAAGTTGAATTTTTAAGTTACAAACATGCAAGAAAGATAAAAATTTTATTTTAAACCAACAAGATGACTATTCTACAACGAAAGATAAATTTTCAACAAACAAGCTTAATTTATTACTCTGAAAAAGAATTTAAAAATATATATACGAATTTACTACCGAATATTTAAATTTTTAATTGGCATATAAAGAATAAACTTGTAACAAAAAATAGAATTTTAGAAAAAACAAGCAAAAAAGACTTTTCAACAACACAAATGAATTTTTACCCAAAACGTTGAATTTTAAAACCAAAAAAGGAAGAATCTAGTAAAAAGTTAAATGTTTAAACCCACAAAATAATGTTTCAACCAAATATATGAATGTCAAAATTAATATCAAATGATTAATTCAATATTCTTTAAATCAGGTCCCACAAATCTTTCTTTAATTTACTTAAATTTCATTTATAAAAAATTCTGAACTCGAATCAATATTGTAAGCTCCAGAATAATTTGCCCAGGAAAACGTTTTATCTTTATTGTGCGGGTGACTAATGATGTAACTATTTTACCTTTGTTTCCACTTTCAATTTGCCGAAATTAAATTTGCATACATTTTTTTAAATTCTTGTGAAAATTAAAGTCAAAAATAAGTTGTTCAAAATTATTCTATTTTTTTGTGGCTGAAGTTGTACAAATTAATTTTTTTTAATTCCATAGATTTTTATTAGTACATTATACTTATAGGAGGACAATATGGTAAGGAAGGGGGGGGGGGCTATATTTCGTCGGTTTTGCCCCTCATCGGAAGGCCAAGCCGACTGCAACTTTTGATGAAATTCAAAACATTTTAAGATAAGAAAATATGATGGTTTGCTTTTGTGGTATTTTATGTACTGGAAAAATTACCTTCAATGATATCCAATAAGAAGAATAAGTTATTTTAAATAAAAATAAAGATAGCTGTAATAGAACCTCTTATTCGTTGACATTTCTCTCGAAACGGACTTTAAGCAACGTCTCTACCGTACCAATGCAAGAAACCTGCATACCGTCCGAATTAAGAATAATAATATGGTATTCAATAGTTTCTTCCGTGTAGATATAAGTAGCTGTTCTACATTGCCGATCATTTATCGACGAAACTTCTGACAGGTTTATCAGCTAAGCACTTGTACACTATTATTTCGTCGGGCCTGCCCTCCTGGCCAAGCCTCAACTACACCAAACTCTCGCTCTCAGTCACCCCGATCTCATCCTTCTTAGAACTGCTGCCTCACGCAGTTTCTCAGGGAAGTAGGGCGAGAGCGGTTCCGACATTATATATATAGATATATAGGCCAATTGAAAATGAGTCACGCAACCCTTACTTTTTACGTTTCTGTCCCCCCGAAATCAGCCCAAGACCATTTAAAGGCAACCCCCGACAATTGACTGAAAGCGGGAGTTTGGTGTATTTATGAAATTTAATATATTTTGGACTTGAATTGCGTCTAATGATTGTAATAAAATTGTATGATTTCATTTTATCTGTCAAAATATAAAATGTTTATACTGTAACTATTGTCATTAAAGTTGAAAACTTTATATTTCTGTCAGCGAATCTTCCATTCCTTAATAGTAAAAACTATTTTCTATATAATTCTTCCTTTAGAACGTAAATTTTCAAGATTTCAGTCAGTTAAACTATCTCTATAATAAAATAGATTTATTTAATGCAAAGTAGAACTAAATTTGTTAAATTATAGCCCTGCTATAAGAAAAATCACATTTGTCCTACTGGTTGGCACTGCCCCCAACACCCCCCTTACCTTTCTGTGAATGTCTTTCGTGCTCACATATTTCTGACAATTTAGGAGATCGTCAAGCACAGAAAGGAATCAAGCTGAAGAATTTTTATTTGGATCATAATTATCAAGAGATGAATTAATTGCTTGAAAGAGTTTTAACTGTTTGTTAGGCCAGGTTTAATAAACAAATATTTTTTGGAAATCATATATTCATTTTTTTGTGAACATTTTCGCAACTACGTGATGCAAAATGATCATTATTACACTGATGCCACATACAACCACTAATTTATATTGATATCATTTTCATTGTGATATATTGATTATATGCCAGCTATATTTACGCAACTATGCACTCACTATATCCCCATAGTAAACAGTAATCCAGGCTTATAGTAAAATCTAAACTCTAAACAATGTTTTTGATAAATACTGTTATGTGAATAAAGCCATTTGCATATACCGTATATTAATGTTAATATACAATCAAGTTGTAAAATTAATATACATATATATTAAAGTCGGTAAAACAGAGTGCACTGTTAAAAATATTATTAAATTTAATATACCCATGTGTATTAAAATTTATATATTAAGCATATGAAAGCGCCATTAAAGGCGACTATATTAAATTTCATATACATTCATGTCAATCACTCACAAGGAAAATCAGATAATTCCATTTTTCACAAATCCAAAATAAGTTTAGCCGTAATTTTAGATTGTCAATAATAAAACATGATACCTTCTTCCTGTTAATCAGAAATAATATTGGATTTCAAGTCGAAAGGTTAAACTAAGCAAATAAATAATAGACCTAACCCACAACTAATTGTCTGCGCCTTAAATTTGGACCATTCAGAGCGAAATTAGGAAAAAGTTTTACCCGAACATTGCACTTTCATAATAAATAACAATTCAGTCAACGAAATCTAGATTATTAATTTAATTCAGAATATTTGACAAGATTTAAAGAAATTAAAGCACCTTCAGTTTTCACGCACGTTGCCATACTGACCTGTATGTTAAATTTAATACATATGTATATTAAATTCACTAGACCAATGCATGTTACATTTCAGTAGCGGCAGTGCATATTTGCTTCAGACGCATATATATTAAACCTCGTACAGATTTTTCTAACAGTGTGCGTGAAACCACCACGTGCTTTGATGACTTGAAATTTTCTGAAATATTAAAAAATAAAGTAATAAACTTAAATTCGTCGACTAAATTCTTGCTTATATTTAAAGTGCAACACAAGGGTGAAATTTATTCAAAAATTCACTGTCAAGTTTTAAAATTTTAACTTTAGTACAGGTGGTTAGGGGTTCGGTTTCTCAATTTTTTGCTCAATTGAACTTTTCTACTTAAAAACCATTGTAATTTATATTGATCTAGGAGAAAATATTATATTTTATTATTAAAATTTATAAATAACGGACTAAATTGTTTTTCATTTGTCTGAAGTGCAAATATCTGACTTTTATAATAAATGATCAATATGCGGTATATAAAACTTAGTATACATAGTCTCTTAAAGGCGATTTTTTATACCGAGGTTTTAGATTGAATATAGAAATGTATATTAAATGTACACAAAAATTAATAAAATTTTAACATTGTAGTTTTCTCAGCGAATCCATTTAGGAAGAATATTGTTATCGTCCCAAGAATGTAGCACCCCTGCCAAAATGACGTTGCTGCCTGGCATTCTTATAAAAATGACCGGGGTACCAGGGACTGCTACTTCCCAACTGGGCAGTCCAAGAGTTGCTGTTAAAAATTTATTTTCAGTTTTGATAAAACAGCGCGATTCTAAAGTGTTATGAAGATTGACATTGAGAATTTCAAGACTTGCAATTTTTCGTTTGTTATCGAAAGCTGTAGGCACAGATAAATAAACGTTCTCTTTTGAAATATCCTGTGTCTCCGGTTGAAACATCCATTTAGGAATATTAGCACCACGAACAGATTGTAGAATTCCAAAAAAGGGATGGCTGAAACTTTTCAATTGTACATAAACGGGAAGATCTCCTCGAAGAAAAAAAGATTGGTGTGGCAGATCATTTCCTCTAGTTCTTTTTAAGGCTGCACCTTGTTTCGTAAAAAACAAAAATTAATAACATTTTTTACATTGAAAAGTATTTGTATTTAGATAAGCAGCACATGTTCTAACTGCACATTTTGTTACTGAAACTGCTATCGATATCTCAAGATTTATATTTCTGTTATCATGTAATAATTTTGTCTGAAATGGTATTTAACATTGAGATAGTGGCTCAGATAAAAATAGCGACGTGGAAACGGTCGTGTGTATTTAGGTAATTGACAAAATGTTGACCATTTTATACAATAAGATTTCAAAAAAACCAACATTTTTAAACCGCCTCAAACATTTATACTTTCTCATTCCCATAAGAAGGTATTATTTTTATTTAAAATTCGCTTTCCTCGTTTTTTATTAAATCGCCACATTTAGAGAACCATGAAAAAGCTATGATTACGAAGGTGCCTGTCAGTCTGTAGTCTGTAGTTTGTAGTCTGTAGGCACAATAACATTCGAATCCTTGAACAGATTGGATTCAGCTTTGTCAAACGTTTCTAAGGAATAACAAAAAGAACATTTTTGACTAACCGTTCTGGTGCTTTTTAAGAAATAAAAAATTCCATTTTTCAGGAAAATTATAGGATATGAAAAAAACGTTTATAAGAAAAATGGTTTATCTTAAACTTATAACAAATTTGTATTAACCTGTTTTTGAAGGTTAAGTACTTTTCGTTTCAATCATGAAAATGCTATTGAAAATAAAAAATTCTATTTTTCTGTAAAACTATGCAACATAAAAAAAAAGAATCGACAAAAACAGTTTATCCAACAAAAATCTGCAAATTTGTTGATACAAAAAAAATTTCCACCAAAAAAGAATCAACAGGTTTGTTTAAATTTATTTTTTCAGTAGATGCGAAGTTTTCCTGATAGTTGTAAAAAAGTATTAAAGATTTAAACAATAAATTTTGGAAAAACAGATATAAGATAAGAGAAGATAGGACCACAGTTTTTGTTTTGATCGTAAGAAATAACATTATTAGCAAATTATTATTATGACAAATTTGCTATTGTTCTTTTCCTAACCAAGAGACATGTGATGAGAATTCTTTCGTTGAAGCCAAAGGAGCTTTAACAAAAGAGAATTCACAGTCCCTCAATTTCAGTTGTCGATGGTTTGCCTTTTCATTTAAAAAATCCTATACCAAAATGTCAGTAATGTAAAATGACCGAGCGCGAAAGGCCAGATAAATATATTATCGAACGCCATGCGCGAAATCCTACAGGCGCGCTCAAACCCAAAGTTGGAAGAAAATATAAAAATATCTTTACGGGGAGATTAATGTATGCAGGACGATTATAAGACCATGGCCGTCGGCCACGCATATTAAACTCCACGTTAGAACATTTCTATCTCAACGAGTGATGTATGATATATTTATATAAATCAGTATTTATTGATACTGTAAAATATATATAGTAATAATAAAGAAAATATAGATAGTATCGCCCTATAAAATAGTATAGTATAGTATAGTATAGACTAGAGTATGATGTAAGTGTAGTGTGTGCTTGTATTTATTTATGTATGTCTACAGAAAAATTATATTACTCTTAATATTTTGTGTTGCGGCGTCTATGAGAAAACCAGGATTCAATCACCAAAAATCGAAAGTCAAATTTGTATACTACCTTCATTATAAACGTTAGGAAAGTACGCAGAGCACCCAAAACTAAAAAATATCATTAAAATTTGCGTATCTCCGTCCGTTTATGAGATATTTACAGCAAAAAAATACGTTTTAAAAATAAATTCAACATCTTCAGATATGAGGTAAAATTTTCTCAATTCTTAAATTGTAATTTGTTTTGAAAGTCATAGATAAATACCAGCACATATATTTGCGTTTGCATCGGAGCATGAATTTTCAAACAGTAATTCTTATCAATATTAGCATAATATAATATTTCACTTACTTGTGAGATTTAGAAAAACTATGCAGGTAAAGATTAAAATGACGTGCTTCATTTTTTTGCAAGATACATGCAGCGGTAATAAAATTGAAATTAATTTGTTTTTTTAATTTCATAAACGGAGAATGCTAAATTTTTCGATTATATTGATTTATGTAATAAGCACTTTTTGATAATACATTAGGCCTTTTCCATACGTTATCAGACCTTGAAGTATCTTTTATATTATTATTCCACATCCTAAAGTATAATCTTATTTGGATCCATATATTTTTCACAATTGAGCGGAAGGACAAACAATATTTATTTTTCATATCTGACATATTTATTACTTTTACTATAGTGAATGACGCTTGAATTAAGTATTTTTTACGAAACTAAGAGTTGAATGATAAATAATGTAATTTTACTTTGAGGAGTAGAAATTTTACTAATTTTAATATTTAGGAATACTATATTAATTGCTTAGAACCACTAATAAAATTGTAAGGCTTACTAATTTAATATTGAGGCTTAAGAATGAAGTGATAAGTACAACTAGCTGAAAACGGTCAGCTAGCATAAATTACAGATTAAATTGGCCTAAATCTTTATTCGTTACCCAACCAATAATTTTGATTTACTGATAATTCATGCTGCGACGTCACGTTGCGAAAATATACTTTCAATACATTTATTGCAAAGTTTTAACATAAATAAAAATAAATTACAAATTCTGAAGGTCCCGTTATTGTT
>NC_046658.1:76560488-76561960 GCF_010883055.1 Belonocnema kinseyi
GAGGGAGCTCTTCTTAATATTTTGACACCAAAATCATGTCGATACACCTTACCGACTGCGAGTAAAGCCACCCACGCTTTAACTTGACAGACTGTACCTATGAGCTACCAGCATCCAGTAGAAACTTTTATGTTCTGAGGCCTTCCAATTTTTTTTATCTGTCCGCCCTCCTGATTAACTAGTGTATATGTCGTAGGCATTTAGAGGATTCAGGCATTCAGTCGACTGCCTAGTCGTTCAGCCGACTGCCACCGGCGTTCAGAAAAATTTCGGACGAAATCCATACATGTCTGGTTTATTTAGGCATTCAGGAGAATACTCAACTATTCTTCTGAAAGCCTGGCACGTTTAAAGCAATTGCAGGAAACCAACCATAGAGTTTTTAAACAAATTATCTGGCTATTAAAAAATTTATTTTTATTTTCATGTTCACCTAATTGATGCAATATAATTTTACATAATAATAAGAATAATGATATAATGTCATATATTTAAAAAGTTTTTTAAGTTCTGTTTTCATATAGCTTTCAGAGATAAATATTTCATTTTTATGTTGATACTCGGCCACAAGAAGGGTTTATGTTGAATTGTAAATTTGGACATTTAAAAAAAATTAAAATTTTTTATTAAATTCACTTCTGTTTACAGCGCACTTATTCATAATAATTTTCACGTTATCGCTCATTCATATATTGATCGCTTTAGGATTAATGGTAGACTAATGTTATTCATAATTCGTTAATAACATAAAATTTTTGATTGGTATCAATAACATCTAAATTATTTTTAATGGCGAAAAATTTCACTGCTCAATCAAAATGCGTAATAGTAAACAACAATAATATATTGAAGTATTGAATATGTAATAAATAATGATACTTGAAACAAATATGAGTGGATATAATTATACAAAAAAGTAATACTCATAAGTACTACTAACATTAATTTTAAATTCATCATTTTATTATTGAATTAATACAAAGGTTTTTGATTCAGTGATTATTTAATTAATTACCTTTTTCTTTATTATTGGCCAATAATAATACCATTTATATAATTATAATAGTGCAAATTAATAAGTAATAAAATGCTTGCTTGCGAAACATGTAAAAACATAAACTTAAATTAAAACAGTTTTTAAATATATGACATTAAATAATTGCCATATTATTTTATAAAAGTATAGTTCATTCATTAGATGAACCCGAAAATAAAAGTCGGCTGGATGCCTGAATCCTCAAAATGCCTACGACACGACAATTTTAGAACATGTCATATTTCTTATCAATAACTATATTATATTGTATTACCCTAATTTGTATCTTAGGCACTTTACTCAGATCTTATCTGCCTAAAAGTATGCTTTATATGCTCATGTCACATCACAAAATATAATCATATAACAATTTATATATTCTTTATTATTGAGTGAGAAGATTAATATTGTTCATTTTAGGCCTTATGATTTATTT
>NC_046658.1:76562060-76593050 GCF_010883055.1 Belonocnema kinseyi
GAGGGAGCTCTTCTTAATATTTTGACACCAAAATCATGTCGATACACCTTACCGACTGCGAGTAAAGCCACCCACGCTTTAACTTGACAGACTGTACAGTTAATGATGTAAAAATATATATATATTTATGAGGAGCACATCGATGATAAAGCCGAAAACAGTAACAAACTTGAATTTTCTAACTTTCATGAAAATATTTCTGATATTTGATAAGCTAGACCATTTAAATTAGTAAATTGTTTCATAAAGAATTAATTTTGTACATTTACTGTACAAAATTGATAAAAAAAAAGGATAATAATTGTCCTTATAATGAGAGCAGTAGGTGATTTAAAGTGAATTTTGTCATTTCAAGCTAATTTTTTTCCTTAAAATATTATCAAAAGAATTTGTGTACAAATTAATAAATTCAAATCAACTATTGTTGGTAGAACCTTGTATTGAGGCTGTCACTCATCTATGTATAATAAAAGCATTCAGAATTTTCCTGAACTGGAACCATTGATTTTGTTCACGAATCACTTGTTTCAGATGTTTTAATTGAATTGACATTTTCAGTTTAAAATAACTCTAAAACGTAAGATGAAAAGAATTCCTGAAAATAAAATCAAGAATCTAACGACCAAATTTTAACAATCACCACAAATTGTTCCCATTGGAATCTGAAAATAGGAACACTTCTCTCCCCTTCTTTTCACCTAAAAAGAAAAAAAGAAAAGAAAACTATTCATCCTTTTTTCTTTTTTAGGTGGAAAGGAGGGGAGAGAAGTGTTCCTTTTTCAGATTCCAATGGGAACAATTTGTAGTGGTTGTCCAAATTTGGTCGTTATATTGTTGATTTTATTTTTAGGAATTCTTTTCATCAATTTGATTATTGGATGTTAAAAAAGAATTTTACATTATATTGTTTTACAATTTAAATATCCTAAATTTTAATTTGGCTGACTTGTATTGGAGGTTATTTTTATTTGAGGTTTCTTGGGGGCTGGTTTGCCTTTTCAACTTTCACTTGATTTTCAGATGTCAGTGAGATAGCATCGTTTCACTTGTGTTCTTCCTGCTGGCAACAAATTTTATTTTTATTTTGATTTTATTTTGATTTTATTTTTATTTTTATTTTTATTTTTATTTTTATTTTTATTTTTATTTTTATTTTTATTTTTATTTTTATTTTTATTTTTATTTTATTTTATATTATATATTTTTTTGCCTTGATAGGGTGCTGTATGAGTGCCGAAACGTTGGTTATTGTTATATATATTTTTTAAATGTTTTTTATTGGGATTTGATAATGGTGGGAATAAAGAGGACGAAATAAATAATAATAATAAAAAAGTGAAGAAAGGGGATTTGGTTGGTTGCCTTCTCATTTTTCTTTCCTCCTTTTTATTTTCGTGTAAAGTAAGGATGAATAGTTTTCTTTTCTTTTTTTCTTTTTTAGGTGGAAAGGAGGGGAGAGAAGTGTTCCTTTTTTCAGATTCCAGTGGGAACAATTTGTGGTGGTTTTCCAAATTTGGTCCTTAGATTCTTGATTTTAATTTCAGGAATTCTTTTCATCAATTTGATTATGGGACGTTAAAAAAGGATTTTACATTGAATTGTTTTCCTATTTAAATATTCTAAATTTTAAAACCAAAGATTTTCAAATTTTTAAATATTTATAATGTAGCGGTTAAATCAGTTAACAAATTCCACGTTCTTTAAATAGTGACTACTAATCACTACTAAGGGATTTTCTACCATTAATTTTTTTCTGAAAAAGATCTTCGTGTAACTGGGAATCGAACCACAGAACCTCGATTGCCGGTCGGGTGCTTTTCCCTTAAGCTACTAAATCGATGAAGAGAAGAATCATTTTTCAGAGATACACGCATACGCCCTGTACAAGCTCCATTTAGTCTGAAAAGACTTTAAGAGTTTCTGTTATTCTCTGATGATAATACAGATTCCTTAAAAAAAGTTGACTCCTAACACCTGACAAAATAATATGTGTATTTCTGAAAAAGGATTCTTCTTTCGATTTCTAGTAACTTAAGGGGAAAACACCAGACCCCGCAACCGGACGTTCTGTGGTTCTATTCCTAGCTGAGCGAAGGAGCAGATCTTTTTTTAGAAAACATTTAATTAACCAAATTTTAATCCATATCTCTCTCTAGTCTGAAAACAAGTTAAGAATTTCTGTTATTCTCTGATGATAATACAGATTCCCTGAATGGTTTTCTACCTCTCTGATATCGATTTTCACATTCGAATGGAAAAGATCGAAACTGCAAATTTAATTTTGTAAGGAAAATGCTAGAATATACCACGAACTAGAAAACTGAGAAAGCTACGATAACGATCCGTCCGACTAAGGCAAGAAAACTTAGCTCCGCAAAAACCTATGTCAAGATTAGACAGTTCTCCGGCCAACTAAAAGAATATCAGTCAGTGATTAAATAACCTAAGGCAATGAAAGTCAGTGATCCGTCGAACTAAGGAAAAATCAGCCTGTTTCCAACCAACTAAAGTATGATCAGTCAGCTATTCGGCTGAGTAAGGCAAGATAATTCTGTGATACTTTGAACTATGGTAAACCAAGTAAGTGATCCAAACATGTCAAGAACAGTTATAGGGATTGAACCAGCTAAGGCAAGATCAATCAGCAGTCCAACCAAGTAAGGCAAGATCAGCCACTGATTTTTCGAAGTAAGTCAAAATCAGGCGGTGGTTCAACAAACTAAGGCAAGATCACTCAGCGATCCAAAAACTAACGCAAGATTAGCAATTTATCCGGACAACTAGGGTTACATCAGTCAGTAATCCAACAACCTAATGCAAGATCAGCCAGTGATTCGTCAATCTAAGGCAAAATCAGTCAGTAATCCAACAACCAGAGACAATATTAGTTAGTGATCCGTTGAACTAAGGCAAAATGAGCCAGTGTCCAACCAACTAAGGCAAGATTAATCGGGGATTTAACCAACTAAGGCAAGGTCAGTTAGCGAGCCAAATAACTAACGCAAAATTACTGCAGTGATCCCGCGAACTTAGTCAAAATCAGTAAGGGATTTTAAAAAAAGGCAAAGTAAGGTAGCAATCCAGTTAACTGAGACAAGATGAGTCAATAATCCAAAAATCGAAATCCAGATCGTTCAGTAATTCGTCCAACGAAGGCAAGATCTGTTAGTGATTCTACGAAATTTCATTCATTCTTTAAAATTTTATAATTATTTCACTAATTTTATATAGGTATAAGGAAAGCACATAAAATTACAATTAAAACCATACTATTAAGTAAAAGTATTTGAAAATAGAAAGTGTAAATAATTATTATAAACAAACATTAATCATTAGAAAACACAATGAAAATATCCGAGGTAGATATAAAAGTTTCGTTGTTGATTTCTGGTATAAATTTTGAAATAATTCATCCAGAGATATTTAAAAAGAATACCTATTAAGTATAAGAGCTTAGTGATTCAAAAGTTTCGAGAAAACGCTTATTTACAACTAAATAGAATCTCTTTGGCATCTGAAAATTATTATCAAACAAATTTTAAGTGATACTAACTAATTCAAAAAATATTTAAAAATTTAAGAATATTTGATAGTTGATACGTGAAGATATACAATTTTGAACATAACATAGTGTACAAACCTTATAGGATAGTTTAAATATTAAAAATACAGTTTCTAATATCAATCCTGTTCGTAATAGAACATATTTTTCGTAACTAACCGAACGTCTTAAATTCGTAAGTATTTTTAAAGTTGGCCCTTTCATATGGTTGAGGGGATATTCAATTTATTCAAAAAAATTGTATTGAAAAGAATGTATTTCAACAAACCTCTGCTTCTTGGAATCTATATGATGTTTCATAAACTAAAAAAAAATTAAATAATTATTAACAATTTTTGGAGACATCTGTTTTATTTATTATTATTATTATTGAACATAGTTTTGATACCCTAACATTTCTCATAAATATACTTCTTAATAATTTTCTCTAGCACAAAATAATTATATTATTTCATTGAAATATACAATTTGAATAATAAAGATATATCTTATGCACGAAAGTACTTAAACATAAAATCTGGGTGCCTGTTCACACAACTATTCATAGGTTTAAAAATGCCTAGAACATAAAATCATGCAGAACAAAGGCCCTGTTTCGTATTTTATTCAAGTGGTCTCTACTATCTTCGAGATGAGTGATCTCTTGCATTTTCCTTCTTGATATCATTAGCTTCGATTTCGAGCCCTCAACGTCCAGCAGTTGTGGTTCCGCTTATGTTGGATTGAGAACTGAAGAAGTGAAGTGGAAGAGGTCGAAAGCAAGAAGTTTCGAGGAGCCTCTATACACGACAGGAGATATTCGTGCTGTGGGTAACCGTACAGAATGGAAGCTAAGAGTACTCAGGAAGATGCGTGCAAGTCATTTGTAATCGTATCGTGAGAAACACAAACATGATGGAATACCACTGTATTGAGTCCAAGACCCTACAATGTCAGTCACGTCAAATACAATGTCTTGTCCTTCCCAACAAATAAAATTACAAGTGCTCTTCATTCTGATTTCATTTGAATTCGAAATTTCGGAACCCATAAAAAAGGTATTTTTTTCTTTATATAAACCAGATTTCTTAAATTACTGATCTCAATCTAAACTCTAAACTTTAGCACTTTAACCAGCAGAACTTTAAAGTTTCAATTTCAAGCTTCAATTTTTAATTTAAAGCTCTTCAGACCGTGCTTTCAGACCGCAATACTTGGAACTGCAGTACTTCAAACTACAGCATTTTACAACCTTATTTCCTCTAAAAAACAAATTATACCTGCCAGATTTGTAGTACTAAATAAACCACAAGGCGAATAGACGCAATGGCCTAAGGGTCCGAAAAGTCGAAGACTTTCGGGGTACTTAAAGGGTGTATCTTCAAAATTTGAACAAACTTTAAAAGTTACGATGAAAAGCCTTCAAATTGCTGTTTGTTTATTCAAAAATTTACTTGGAAATTATTTTGGTCCTAACTGTTGAAAAAATCACTCATTTATTATTGAAGTTAAAAATATAAAAAAACTTTGTGTGTCTATAGTGGACTAACTTTTTTTTGTCCCAGAAAAATAATAATAGCAGAGAATATGTTGCTTTTGCACGATAGATATAATTATTATGAGCAACTTATATAAACAAATTCACCATATGTCACATTTTTAACAAGAATATATTTCTTTTTTGGGATATCTTTTATTTTTATCTCAAGATTAATTCCATTGCCAAACAGATAATTATTCAACAGCAATTATTATTGCTATAAACATTTTTTGTAAAAAAAATATACTTATTTTGCATTTTTGAACATAATAAAAGAAATAGATTCATTTTTAACTAAAATGATGAATATTCAACAAAGAAGTGTATTTTTAACAAATCAGTTCAACTTTCAAACAAGTAATAGAATTTTCAAGGACAAGGATGAATTTTTAAACAATTAGATATATTTTTTACAAAAAAAGACGAATTTACAAAAAAAGATGTGAATTTTCAATCAATTAATTCAATGTTCAACGAGAAAATATAAATTTTCAATCAGGAGTAGAACAGTGAGATTACATAGGTTAAAAATATTGATTTTCAACCAAAATTTGAATGGTCAATAAAAAATGTAATAGTTGATATTTTATCAAAAATTTAATTTTTATTCAAGAGATGAACTCCCAGCAAATAAGCTTCATTTCAACCAAGGAGTGCTTTTTTAGTAAAAAAAAAAGTTATATAAATCACTGAATTTTGAACAAAAAAATATTAATATGAGCTAAAAATATGTCTTCAGAAAACTTATATATCTGATAAAATTATATGTTTTCTGCATTTCTTCTTTTTTCTAAAATTGATATTATTATATAAAAATATCAAACATCAATTTTCAGGTTTCTCCTTTTAAAAAAATGCATTAATTTTTGTAAAATATTACTTACTTTTAAAAGACTAAACTTAAAAATAAAGAAGCAATCAGTTGAAACATATTCTGAGCTGGGAAAAGGATGTGACTACATCTTCTTCCAAAAATTTCTGCAAATACTAAATGTGTGATTTTAAAAATTCCACAAAAAAAAATGTAATAGCTTTTGTCTGAGAATGATTGTAGTCTGGGGTTTTGGAATACTAAAGGGGTGAATGGTCTTAATGTAACAGAATGGCCAGAAATAATGCACGTAGTTTTCATTTGAATTAGTCAAGGGGTCAGTCGGTTTGATCATCAATGAAAGGGCAAGACATTATCGCAGAGGTTATGATTTTGTATCTATCAGATTGTTGTGGGCTAGAATGAAAGTGGGAATCAGATGATTATTTATTATAGCCTGCTAAGCTCCAGTCGATGGTGATCAGAGCGAAGTAGAAGATGTCTTCTAGGAAAGCCTAAATGATACTATAAGTGCTTGCGATCATGGTGAAAGAATCATTATATTAGGAGACAGAGAGGGTGCTAGGTAATTTTGGGGATCCATTACGAAAAAATTATAACGGAAAAAGATTAGTTAGCTCATGCTTAGAAAAGGGCTTATTTTTAAAAAACAAGACGAATTTAGACAAGTTACAGGTTGGTTTCCAACATTGTAAAAAACAGAGAAACATAAAACTGCTCTTGAAAATAGTTCTGTTTAAATAAAAAACTAGAGATTCAGTAAAGTTGTGGCATAAATCAGACTTGGTATCTTTTAGAATTGAAATTCCAAATGAAACCTGTGGAGACTCAGAATGGGTTTTTTTTGGAGAACACTTGAATAGAACAATGTAAAGGCGTATTTAGGATTTTAGGTGCCAATCTCTTGCAAAGTGGGGTTGATCATGCAAACTATTTTTTTAAGTGCAAGTATAAAGGATAATAAATCTATATTTTATCTTCTTTTTCGCATGCTTGTACAAAGGATTAATTAAAAAACAATTGATTTTCTACTGTGATATGTAAGTACGATGACTTAAAACCAAATTGTTCTTGCACAAGCATACTCATGCCCATTTAAGTCCTATTATAATTGTGCTTCATCGTAAAAGTTGTGCTATTACCTAGATAAAATTTTGAAGTGCGGAAAGTGAAGAACAGGTTCCTTGTAAAGTCTCTATTATAATTGGTTATCTTTCGCCATTCACTCTACTGACACTCTTTTTATTAACTATTTGTTGCCATATTTTTCTGTCCTGGCACACTTCTCTAGCTTCTTTTATGCCCATTTATTTTGTTATGCAGGCTCTCGTGTTTCTGTGGCTTCTTATGTCTTCTAACTAGGGTCTCATACACACATTCTAACCATTCTTCCCGCGGCCTGCCTCTGGGCACATTGCCATTTACTTTATCTAGATACACTTGTTTCATTAGTCATTCATTTGGCATTGTCTCAACATCCCCGAACCATCTTAACCGTTTTGTTTTCCATGTGTCTATTAGCGTCTCTTCTTCATATGTCTATGGCTCGCTACTGCATAGTAAAGTCGGTACAAATATAGAATTATGTGTTGCCAATTTAGCTTTATATGATATATTTGATATATTGGATATATTTGATACATTTTGATATATTTCTATTATACAAAAAAAATGTTTGATGGTGTACAAAATCTAGAAACTGTATTCCTCAAAAGGACTAAATACACAATTTTCCAACAAGGGCCAAAAGTTTAGTTTATGGCAACAAAAAAATGGCGTACGAATTAAAGAAAAATAGATGATTCCTTAACCAGAACAGATTAATTTCGAACCAAATATTAAAATTGTTAGATTAAGAGATGAATCTTTAACCAAAAAATAAAGTTTTAACAAAGTAATTCAAGTTTTAACCACGAAGTTGAATTTGTAACAAAATGCTTAATTTTCGTCAAAATATTTAAATTTTCTACTAAAATAGAATTTATAGAAAATTTATAGAGTTAATAATAATAGTTTGAATTAAAACTAAGGTTAACTTTTAATACTTTTAAATTATTATGGTTTAGAAACACGTTAACAAGATTACGTTATTTCAGTTACTTTGGTACTTGGAAACATTGCCTCTGAAAAAGGATTTGAGATTTGACCATTGACCCGGGGATGAATGTAAAAATCCTTAGGATATTCTACTTTTACCCTATTGCTTATTCTTACATGAAGATATGAGGTTAGGTACACGTGTCTCCAGAAGACATACATATGCCGTAAGAGTAAACTAAGGCCGGTAAAACTGCCGGAAGAGAATACACAACGTAGAAAATGAAGTTAATTTTTCACATTTTATTTTATTTTCAGACGGAAAATTTTCAAATTTGGAGTACAAAAGTGTCACAGGAAAAACTAGGAACTCACTAAATTTGTGGCTTAAATAAAATTTGAAATGTTTCAGAACTTGATATCCGATAAAAACCTATGGTAACCCAAAAGGCTTGCTTTGGAGAGAATTTGAGTAGGCCATCATGGATGCGCATTCACGAATCAACTGTTTGCAAAGTATTCTTGCAAATGAATACGCCTTATGTTTATCCGTTTGCTATATAACATGGAAATGATATTTATCAATTTATTATATCTGCACGGGAAAAACTGCAGGGGCAGATAGTTTTCCTTTAACCATGCAGCAATGCTGATTGAGGCAGATACATTCTATTAATAAGAACTTTGAGTGTGTAGTTATGACAATCACATCATATAGTTGTAGCCATACAAAAGCTGCGCGGTTGTAGGAACCACATTTGTAACATGCCCATATTATACTATGTTCTCTGGTTGTGATAGCCATATTTATGAATATAGAAACCATAAATTCAGAATGCTGTAATAATTTCTACTTTAATTCTCTTCATTAAATCATACCTGGAAAATACGTTCTTTGAACAAAGCCTTTATTAAAATTGTGTTTCTTCGAAGTTTTAGCTGATGGCTCATTTGGAATAAATCCATCCTTTTGGGTTCGTGTTCAGCAAAAAGATTTGATTTTTTTTAACTTATATAGCACCAAAAATTGGTTTCAATTCAAACCCCAATTTTTTTTTAATTGTGATACAATTTATAGAGTTCAGTGTATGTATTTCATATTATTTCATGAAAGAGAGGGAATACAACATTTTCCCCTTAAGACCGTTGAGTATTTATCGGATGACTGCGCCACTGATCGGTCTGGCCAGTCGGGAAATCCCCCTAGCGTGTTACGAATCCTGCCAATCACCTGAGCGTAATCGATATCAGGCTTGAAGGTGGGTATCGATAGATAGAATCGGCCCCGCCCCGGGCGTGTCGCCAGCCTGGACGATTTATAATGTTAATATCCCCAAGCGAAACTTCATACGATCACCACACAGTCTGCTCCTCTATTTTTTTCCCTCTCCTCTATATTATGCATCTCTTTCAACTCATTTTCCCTACTTCTCTCATTGTATGCATTCTTATCCGATACGACAAGAACAAGATAAACTTTTGATTCAAGCTGAAGAAATTTTATTCACGATATGTTTGAATTTTCTTCAAAAAAATTTGCAGATAAAATAATCCAAAACCGGGTTTTATCTTAAATAAAGACATAAAGTAGTAGTTAAAACAAGAGTTTTTTTCAAATTTGTAATTTTATATTACTATTTCTTGTCAAAGCCTGTGCCTATACAAAATTAAACATTTTTTGGCCTATAGAAAATTATTTCTTTTCAAAAATTTTAATTTTTACAATCATGCACAGAACAGAAGATATTACCCGATCAGAATAAAATTTGGAGGACTCACGACTATTGAAAACATACAGTTTTTGCTCACTATTAGAATCAACTACTCGAAAAAGGGATTTTCCGGTCTGCTCTACTGCAGGGCTCACCACTTTCTACAAAGATTTGATTGACATTTTATTTCAAATATTAAATTAAACTTTTTTTTGCGAACCTAATGAATTTTATTACTGATAAAACTTTAAATTAAAGTTTTCAAGAGACGTACAACTTTGAACAAAGTGAATGAAGAAATCATAAAAAACACCATAAACTTGATAGAAGAACAAGCTCAATACAAATCTCTTATAGACTGTTTGACTTGTCTTCGTGCCTGCCAGTATCAGTCAAATCAGTCAAAGACTGACTTCTGATGACCCCAGCTGTAGAGTGGAGTCCGAAATTTGAAAGATTTTAGGCCCTCGTTGATTAGCTATCATAAATAAAAAGATAGAATTAACTTCTGTACATGTCTATTGTGTGGACACATGAAGCAACTGCGAAGAGGATTTGCCTCTGGTATTATCGCGCAAGAAGCGCAACAAGCGCGTCAATAATGCTGACTTTTACTACCGCAATGTCATTGATGTCGTGTGGAATTATTCTCCTTTCTCGTTCCCGAGGGCGGTTTTACTGTCAAGCTTCAAGGCTGAGTACTGGAAAAATAAGCTCTGAAGAGTTTTACAGCGACTCTAAACAACTGCAGAATGAATTCTCGATCGGTCATTTCTTCCGCGAACAATACTCATCCAGAGTGTCTCAAAGTACCCTTACTTTCACGGCGCAGTATTTCAACCAAGCATCTCTAAAGCCGAACTTAATGACGCTCAATCGACATGAGAAGCAACTTCCGGAATAAAGAGGCGACTATCATTCACTTTTTTATGCTCTTCTCAATTAACATCCAAAGAACATTTTGTTTTGTTTGGTGAAAATGTCGGAATAAATATTATAAAATATTCCTTGGCAGGAATTGATGGACATGTAGTCACAGAAAAAACTGGACCGAAAAATTATGCCTTTATTGCTGTTAGTCAAGGTGTTCATTATACTGAAGTTATACGTTGTACAAGCATCTAATTTAAAAATAGTTTCCTGATGCAATGTAATCGCAGTATTAAGTTGATACTAAATTGATTTGTAATTTATGCTTTGTATTTATTTTATTATTTTTTTCAGAAAACACAATGTTCATGAGATTTTAGTTTTCTTTTCACAAAGGTTAACAAACTGAAATTGAAGGTAATAACGTATTAAGTATGTGGACTTATTGATGAAATCACTTATTTTAAATGATCCAATCTATTGAATTTTCAATTTAAAAAATACAATTTTTTCGCTAAGAATGGAGTAGTTAAATTTTTAACTGACACTATTCATTTAGAAATGTTATTTTTTGGAAATTTAAAAAAATTTAAACAAAAAAGATAAACTTTCAACTGAAATGATGACAGATTGACCAAAATCAGGAATTTTCTTACAAAGAGATGAATTTTTAACTAAAATCATTAACCTTCCAACAAAAAAGAAGGATTTTTTTGGCAACTCAGAAAGGTATATTTTTAAACAAAGAAATGTGTATTTCAACTAACATTATGATGCTTCAAGCAAAAAATAGAATTTTCAAACAAAGCAAGTACACTTTCAACCAAGAAGTTGAGTTTTCAATCAAAGCTGATATTAAGCTTAAAATTTCAAATCTTGATTATAAGATATTAATTTAGAAGAAGGAAAAAAGAATTTTGAACAAAATAGGGTCGATAATCCACAGTGGTGTATTTTTAACTAAAATGTGCGATTCTTTAACAATAGAATGAATTTAAGTTAGTTAAATTTAATTACTCTAAAAATTAATAAATTACACTCAAACTCTAAAGATAAGAGGTTCAAAGATACAAATAATCCACAGAAGCGAGCGTCCCAACTCCAACGGAGCGAGCGGAATTTTTTCACCTCTACACCTGTCCTATTTGAGGTTCAGGCGCACGCAAGTGCGCGCTGCATTGCACTCGACGTACGTGCGTGCGTAGTAAGACTGTATGCGTGCTCACTCGGTTTTTTTTAAATTTGTCATTTGCGGTTTTTTCCCTCTACTTGACGGCAATATTCATTTTCGCGATTCTTGATGCATATCCTCTTATCAATGATATATTCCAAAAATACAATACTACTCTAATCCGTGTATTCATACTCTTAAAAATTGACTATTTACTGGAGTAAATAGTCCCTGAAGTTAGTAACTCAGGATTAGTATACTTTCTCGATACCGATAACGATAATAAATCCCGCAGATTCCTGGTTATAAATTGAAAATCGAAAGTACATCCCTCAGATTATTAGTCCATTTATTACTATTCGACACCGACAAGCGAATAAGATATCGCTTATTACCAATTACCAAAGTCGCGATAGTGAAGGCGAGGTTTAAGACGCATAAATGTTTGTAAGAATTGAGTAAGTGCGAAATCGGGAATGCAGCGATGCGAAGAGTCAGCTGGGGCAACGACTTTCTTTTGTCCATCGATTAATCGTTTTGCAAAGACAGACATTCGAGAGAGTCTTGCGTTCCATTGTGTGACGATTCATGGTTCGTGCGAGTATAAATGTGATCCGCGTACAAGAAGCTGCACGGTGTACGGCCAGCCGGTGTATGGGCGCGCAAGTGTGGGCCCGCCGTCATAACTCCATAGCACTGTAAATCACGGTGGACGCCTCGTGCACCCATAGAAACGGTTATATTCGACCATTTGGTCGTACCCACCGCGATGACGACGCGGCTATATTTTAATAGTAACAATAAATTACTTACGAGAAGGGAATCACGTCCAAGAGTGGACGGCGACGAAACCCTCGCGGGGAGAGCGTGTTCTTCGCGTCGTCATTGAACCGCCGGAAGGACAACTTAAAACGAACGCCTACGACCGCGAGCGATCGTTATCCTCAAGACCCGTGGGATCTGTGATGCAGAGTGCAGAGCAAAGTGGACATTCACTGAATAAGATACGTTTATGGGGTTGGGAGAGTAACTTTTTACTGGAGAGGTTAAAACTACAGTAGGTGGTTATCAAATTAAAGACATTTTGGGTTTAATAAAATATTCTGCCCTCCTCTCAAGTTTCATATTATAGAGTATAGATAGAGGATCAGATGCAATAGGAGGCAATTATTTTCACAAGCTATTTCTTCTTCAGTATTAATGTACCGACAGTTTGTCACAAGTATTACGTTTGATATGAACTTTGAAATATTGAGTCACCACAGATAAGATGAAATAAAGTAGGCTCGGAAAGAATGTTGAATTACGATGCTTTATATTTAAAATATTACTATAAACCTCGATATATCAAAATATTGCATACAATTCTGATCAACAACTTCGGATCAAAATAATCCACTTTTATGGGCACAAAATTAATTTTTTCACAACTTCATTTATATATGTCGAGTGGCAGTTGTTACACTTTTAATTGAAAGTCGTAGGTTACTCATTCCCCACATAATATTTTTTAAATAAGAAACGTTTTAGACAATTTTGAATTCCCTCTTAGAAGAAAAATTTCGCTTTTCCTAAACAGGGCTATAAATCTCGAAGGCTCCAGCAATTAACTTTTTTCTCTCAAAAAGTGGTTCTTTAGATATATCTAGTTCCAACTTCAACGTCTAGAAGATTTACAGCTTCCTATGACTAAATTAAAATATTCTAGAAAACGTCGGATTTTCAATTTAAAAAATATATTTTGGACCAAAAATAGAATACTCCTGATTTCAGTTTAAAAAAATAATTTCCAGAAAAAAAAACGAATTTTTAACAAAACATTTAAATTTTCAACAAAGCATATGACCTTTTTACTCGAATGATAAGCCTTCAACTAGACTAGTTTAACTTTTATTTAAAAAACTTAGTTTGAAATAGCAACAAATATTCAACAAAATAGCAAAATTTGTAAACAAAGATGAGTTTTCAACCAAAACGAGGAATCATAAATCAAGAAAATTAATTTTGAACAAAAGATTTTAACTCCTACTAATTATTTGACTTTTCAGTTATAAAATATACATTCTAAACAACAAATATTATAGTGGATACTTCTACGAAAAAAATTCTTTTTTCAAATAAAGAACAGTCAAATTCAACAAAAATAGAGAATTACAGAAAAAAGTTCAATGCTCGAGTGAACTACTTAATTAGCCAAACAAACATATGCATTTTGATCAAAAAAAGATTAACGTTTCACCAAAGAATATGCATTTTCAAACCAAAAAGAATAATTTTCATTTTAGAAACTTGAATATTTAAGCAAGAAAGATTCTTTGTCAAGAAAAAAAATCAACTAACTTGCTTATTTTTTAAGCCAAAATAGTGCAAAAGATTTGAACTTTCAACTAAGGAAGATTAATCATTAATCAGGTAGTTGCAATTTGAACCAAAGCAGGATCAATTTCCATAAAAAGATGCATCTTTAAATCAGGAAGACAAATTTCCATTAAAAGTGGAATTTTCAACCAAGAAAGAGGCTTAGCTAAGAGAGAACGATATTCAAACCAAATGGTTGGTTAAAATAAAAAATGGTGACTTTTCTGAAAATAGTGGAATTTTCAAATAGCAGATATTTTTTAACACATATGTAGTTTTCAGCTAAGAAGTTTAATTTTTAATTCAAAAGACAAACTTTTAATGAAATAGTCAATTTTTTAACAAAAAAGAATTTTTTGAATATTTGGTTAATTTTCAACAAATGAATAAAATTTTTAATAAAATAATACAATTTTTAACAAAAAAAAAAAATCTCAAATATGATAGTAGATTTGTTAATTCAAAAGTACTAACTTTCAAATAAAGGTAGTTCGACTTTTAATCATAGAGATTAAGTTTCTATCCAAACAGATGAATTTTCTACCAGAATAATGAACCCTTAAAAAAAACTTAAGAAAATAATTTTTAAAAAAATGTTAAGAAAATAGTTAAATTCTTAACCAAAGAGATAAATTTTCCACTCAAATAATGAATGTAAAAAATTCGTTGAAAACTTTTAAAACTTTTAAGGATAAAGGATGATTTTTCTACGAAAAATTTGATTTTTTAAACTGCAAATATAAATTTTTGACAAGAAACTAATTGTAAACCAAATAGTTTAATTTGCAATACAAAAAGATGAATATTCAAAAAAAGAATTTAATTTTTGACCCAAAAAAATGCTTTTCGAACCGATTGTTCAATTTTCAAGAAAATACTGAAATTTACAACAAAATAAGAAAAATTTTAACCAAAAAATATTCATCTCAACCGTCAAATATAATAGTAGACTTTTGAACCAAAAAGAATGAACTTTTAACCAAATGTACTTGGATTTTTACCGAAGAGATGAATTTGCAACTGAAATGATGAATCATTAAATGACAAATTTTCATTTTTATTAAAAACATTGATTTTCAACATATATCAACTCTAGGAATAATTTTGAGAATCGAATCAGTCTGCTGCACAATTTGCCAATTAAATAGAAAACCCAAAATTCGTATAAAAGCGTTGCATATAAATTTGACCAATTGGGATGAAATTGATCAATCGGCATTTACTCTGATTTATCAGATTGCTTTTCTCTTTAAAATCTTTTCGCAAGAGGTTATTTTCCAATTGATTTAAAAGCACGTCAACCTGTTATTGATCATATCGAAGATTGTAAGTCACCATAAACCATCAGTGGACAGGTAAGAGGTGTTGGACAAACAACTGGTTGTGCATACAACATATCGTTTTACACACATTGACTATCTCCTTGAAGTACACACGAGCATCAAGAGTAGGTATCGTCATTCCTTCGAAGGCCTGAGAGATGCTAGGTCCTTCCCTCGCTTACCACCTTGTGCTGCATTCTTGAACTGATGAACCACACATGGCTTGACCCAACCACCTTAGGGTCAACCTTTTTCCAAATGCCCTCATCAAACTTTATCTAAGATCTATAAAAATCTTCTAATCAGTATTTAGATTCGCGGCCTAGGATTGCAATCTCGCCATCTCATAAATTGAGTAATTCCAAATACCTTACTCCATTCTCATCCGTGCTCAGGAAGACCAAGACTGCATATCCCATATAATGATGCTCGTATTATGAAGCCATTCGTTGTCCTCTCGTTCAATAGATCTGGCGGCGAAGTGGAAAGAGGCGGACGAGTTAGTACAGAAGTTACAAGTTCTCCGGTAGTCCTCGTGGTCTCCGGAGTCGTGTCTGGCAGTTCGCAGGCGTGTAGACTGAACGGATCTCTCTTGACCTTAAGAACGCAAGTAAGGTACTGCGAGCTTGCGCAAGCTCGCCCACGTCGCTTCGCAGCAAGGTGGTCGCTCTTCTTGAGATCTTCGGGTCTCTACTCTCCCTCTTAGCTCTCTTATTGCCAGCCTCCTCACACCGCCTTCCTCCTTTTATCTCTTTCTCTTGCAGTTCCGGACACTTTTATGCTCTTGTCGAACGACGACACCGTGCACCTTCCACATCGGCGTGGGCGAGCTATGAGAACCTTCCTAGTGCCTACATAGTCTATTCAGGAAGGCCAGATGTCGTTGACGGCTCCTCTTTCTGCAGCCGCCTCTTCAGAGGGCAGATATGAGATAATGTGTCTACGAGAAGAGATGCGTCCCCAATCATTTTGTGAAAAGCAACGATGCTCGAGAAGCGTTACCACTACTTTGAAGCTGTTTGAAGCTAATTCTGAAGATCAGAACGTGCCCTGGGACGTACCGGCCGAGCATAATTCGCTCCGAGGCCGCTGAGAATCGTCCCGACGATGCTTTTTACTGCTCGTATATCACCTGGCCCTACGGTGGTCTAGGCCTGTATGAACAGACGTTGACCTTATGTACCGCATCCACGCACCCTGCTATCCGTGTAAATGTATTTTCCAATATGTTCCCGGCGAAGATTAGTACTTTCGCATGACGGAATACATTGTGTTTGAGGGACCGGACGATCCTTACATGTCAAAAAGATGCAGAAAATAATTTTTTAAGTAACTCATTCGATTTTATAAGAGACCTTGAATTAAATAGATGTTATCGGAGAAAGCTTTATGGAAGTGAGATCCATACATATGGTTGTCACAACTATAAAAATAAGAAAATGTGGTACAACTACAACTGTGCTTTTAAGATCACATAGCTTTTTGTAAAAGAGTCTAGTTATATGGTATATGGTTGTATGAATAATACAGTGGATGTTCTCTTTAATAAGGTTTGGTAAGTGGTTGCTTCAACTTCATGGTTGAAGCTCTCCTTAATAAAATGTTATTAATAAAACTGCATAGTGAAAATTCTTATAAACAGAATGTGGTAGTCGCAGCCTCATTGAGTTATAATTTGCATGCGGATTTTGGGAACAACGTCATGCAACCTGGTCAAAGAAAAAAATTCTCTGTATTTATTAATTATAAGTATTTAATTAAATTTGAATGTAAAACAAGATTTTCCTACTTAAATTATATAATTCACAAGCATTACTTAGATTACCTACATTGACAGTTGGATTAAAGTGATTTGCAGCAGAGTCATATGTATGTGAATAAAATGGTCCAGATTTAGTAGCAACAGTGTGGCCGTAGTTCAGGGAATACCTGAGTATCAGGGAAAAATCAGAAAATTTTTATAAGAGACACTTTAGATAACTTGTAAGGATGAAACAATATAAAAAATGGTAATTAAAATTTAAATTGTTTCAGTTAGTTCACAAAAGATTCGATATGCTAAAAATGTCCAAAGATCAAAATTCTCGTCTTCGATTATTATTAAAGGTCATAAAATATTGGTTACGGAAAAATTAGTTTGTATTTTATTTTCCTTGTACGTTTATTTCTTTTTTTTGCAGTTTCTGAAAATTCATGTTTTAGAATTAAAAGTTCGAGGATTTTTTAGAACTCATCTGCTTTAGTAAAAATGTCTTCTTTTTTTAATAAAGAATACAACTGTTTGGTTAAAAATATATCTGATTTTTTTGAGGATTCAACCACTTTGATGAAAATTCGTCTTTTTGTTTAAATTCAATACTTTTTTTTTATATAATAGTAAAAATTTTCGGTTGTGATATTTACTATAATATTATTTCTTGAAAGTCCTCTTTATTGGTTGGAAATTTACATACATTGTTGAAATATCTACTATATTATTCTTCATTGAAAATTCCTCATTTTTCATTGAAACTGACTCATTTGGCTGTAGGTTGAATCCAATTATTGAAAAATTATTTTTTTAAATAAATATTTATCATTATAGTTAAAAATTAATCTCCCTAGATGAAATCTTTTTTAAACCAAGGATTAAACTATTTCAATTTAAATTTCAACATTTTAGTTGAAAATTTATTCCTTTGCTTCAAAATTGAACTATTTTGCAGAATTTTTGTTTTGTTTTAAAAATTACTTATTTTAAATGAATATCTTACTTTATCATTTTTTGTTGAAAATTGTTTATTTTTTATTTATTTTTTTTTTTTTATTTGAAAATTCATCTTTTTTGGTAGAAAAATAATCTGTTCGGTTTTAAATTTCTTCTTTTCGGTTAAAAATACAAGTGCTAGATTGAAAATGAATTTTTTTGTAAAAATGTAGAGGAGGGTACTCGAATTTGAGATATTCTCGTAATATGAGAAAACGGGGTATCAGCTAAACTAAGAGACCCACTCTGTTGGTTCTATCACTAACTTGTAGCCCTTGAAGAAAGAGTAATTTCATTGTATAGTCCATTTTTCATTGGGCTTTCAAAGATTATAGGCGAACTTTTTGTGAAATCGATGGTGGTCGAGTTCTGGGAAGGGAATTGTTTAAAACCTATTTATTATTCATTAAATATTTATTAAGTAGTAAACTTTGTCTGGGGTGATGGGGATTGAATAACTAAGTAGGAAAATATCGATAGCGTTGAAGATTTTCATTGTACAGGTCAAGCATAGTAAGTGCATATTTGCACGGTTGGTTCTCATAATATGAGATACCTCCGGTTTTTATAACACTGTGGCTGCGCGGGGGAAATTGGTTACAAAAATGTTTGTGACTACTGCAAAGATTAAATATATCTAAATAGCAGTAAATTTATACTTCGGAAACATAGAATGCAGTTTTTCATTGAAAATAATACTTTATTTTGCATTTTGTTAGCTATTTCCTGGGGTATCTCATATTATGAGAATAGTTTGACGAGTTTGGAAAAAGCACATTTTTACTTTTTTTGTATTTTCAGCATAAAAAAAATTTTTTAATGAAATTTTTTATTTGAGCTTCTTATGACAAACTAAATTTCTTTTAAAATGACCTATATTGTTTTTAAATTCAGTTAATAGAATTCCGACAATAATGCCAAAGAGAGTTGGTATCTCATATTTGGGTACTTTCCTCTATATTTTAGTGTTAAAAATGTAATTGTTTCACTAAGAATTGGTATTTTCGCTTGATGATTTAATAAATTGAATGAACTGTTCTTTCCTGTTGTCTGAAAAAATTTTATTTATTGAAAGTACGTCTGTTCGATTAGAAAATACTTAGTTATCTATAAAAATTCATCCTTTTGGTTAAAAAATCAACTGTCTTCTACAAAATTCTACTTTCCGGCTTCAAAGTTTAATTATTGGACTAAATGTTTGAACCATTTTCTTGAAATTCGACTCTTTTGCTTTAAAGTTCTAGTTTTGGGTGCTTAATACAACTGTTCAGTTGAACATTGCATTTTTCTTGTTGAAAGTTCAAACAGGGGCAAAGGAAGGTCACTTTAAGCTGCAGGCAGAAGCTAATTTGGCTTGCTTGGCGCATTCATTTGGCGCCCTCGTTTGGCGCTCTTAGCGCCCTGCAATAGTAGGAAGAGCAGGCGGTCACCTGCTTCGCCCTAGCCTTAATGCAACCCTGAGTTCAAATATTTGGCTGAAAATGCGACTGTTTTTTGGTTGAAGTTTCATATTTTATACAAAAATTTTAATGGTTGAAAAATGATCTTTGTATGTACAAAATTCAAGTTTTTGGTTAAAAATTCAATAATTTTCTTGAACAATTAGTTATTTTATTTAAAAATCCATGTATATTATTAAAAAGTCATCTTTTTTGGTCGATAATTCAAGTTTTTGGATGAAAATTCATTTGGAAGCTCATCAAATCTTAAAGGCTAGAAATTCTACAAAACCAAAATGCTGTCCTTTAAATACTGTAGTGGTTAGTGAAAAATCAGAGAAAAGTTGGGGTGTCTTGAAAATGAAGTTTTGCGGCTAAACTGTATCTAAATTTTTTTTACAGTTACCAAAAAACATTAATTTGATACACTGATAGTTTACACTTCCAGATTTAAAGATTAGAATCGTGTTTTCGTCCGTCTGCTTGTCCTGAAATATATGTAAAAAAAATTTATCTTATCCAGTTGAAGTTTTGAAATATTGTTGTTTGATGAGATAAATATTTTATAAAACCTTTTGCCTAAAGTTTTAGGTGAAATTTGAAAAAAAAACTGACTTTTGGTTTTTAATAGGATCGTGAATTTAGGCTTATACATATTTTTTAAATAGGATTATTTTGATATTAAATGGAAGATTAAAAAGAGATGCATGTAGAACTTTTGACAACTCAGGATCTACTGTGAATCCGTTAACAAGGCTTGCATTCAGAGTTTTAGAAATTTCAGTACCTAGGCCTAGGGTTACCGTTTCCATTTCGTTTTTCTTAAATATTAGATTAGGCAGCGAAAATATTTCGATTCGAATTCCTTTCAAAGCTGATCGGAGCTGTCAAACGCAACCTGAAATAAATTAAAAACATGATTTTTGTTTAACGAATAAAAAGTAGCTCCGAATGCATAACATTTTCCAAATCCTGTAGGATAGTGCATAAAAGTACACCACTTTATCATGAAATTCTCTGTTTATCCGAATGTGGTCAGTTAACAACAATAAAATCATGATAAACAAATATGAAAAAATTAGTCTTCATCACAGCTACATGTTTAGCAATATATCTCGATTAATTAAAATGAACTAAACTGCGATTTTAAATGCTTTATTCCTTATTATTATTAATAATAGAAAAAATTAAATACAAAGACAGAACTATGCAAATTTAAAGGGGCTATTCAAAAAAAAATTTTCGCGACTGCATAGAGAAACGGATTCAGTTTCAGATATAACTTCTATATAGGGATTCAAAACGCAAGCACAAAAACGATATTGAAAAGGATTCAACAGTTTTCACATCGCCACGGAACAGAATATTTTCAAATACTGTTTAATGCAAGCCTTCTTACCGGGAAGCGATAACAATCATAACAGAATAAGCTACAAAGAATGAAGTTGTGACAACCATATCCTGAAAATGTGCAACAATTTTCCTCAAATGCGGTACCAATCAAAAGAGGATAAGCTCCAAATATGCTGAACCAAAAAAGTAACCGAGGAAGACAAATTTTCCATAGAGGCCACTGTCCCGTACATTAAGTACTGGATATGATCTTTTAGGGCAAGTAGCACTTACTAGGTTATACATTTGGACAGTAAAAATGGCGTGTCGTTTCGGAAACGATGTTATTCCGAAATAACAACGTAAATAAAAGATGTCAAAATAAAAGAATTGGATAAAACATCACTATTCTACGCAATGTTATAATTTCATTTTCTCTTGCTACACCAGTTTTTTTTTCTTTGGAGTACACCTGATGGTAAATTCTTTCAGTTTCCATCAGATCACAAAGGAGAAAAGAAGAAATTATGACAAGGGAAGATGCAGTCTCGACTATTTGATCAAACTTGAAAACTACTTAATACGTAAAGTACTTTATGCTCCCTTGGGAGGAAAAAAACAACGATGACCAGAAGAGAAGAATGAGAAGAGTAAAGAGGAATAACTCGGATCTGAGTGGAAATATGTAGTTGGAGCCCGTTAATTTGTAAGGTTGCAAAACCGCTTTTTGTAAATTGCGGGGGCAGCTTACAAACTCGAGTTTTGACACATTTTGACACGAGGACCACACAGCGAGTAGAGACCAGGGACCGCGACAGAAAACATTGGCGATCGAGTACCTGTTTTCTGTCATCATCCCTCCTACTTCCACTCATCCCATCAAGTTTATCCCTGGTCGCCTTTCTACCACGGGGTCTTATAGACACGCAAGAAGCAGACGACGTTCCGTCCCTGTTCCAGGTCCTGGATAAGTTATTAGCAGCCTGCCCAGGGAACACGCGAATATCAATAAGAGCGCCCTCAAACGGGACGTATTTATTACACCGATCAAGTTTTTCAAACGACGCAACGGAAGACGGACTTGGTAGTAAATAGGTCCCTTCAGTCCGCGCGAATCGCGTTCGTTGCAATCGTATAAAGATCGAAAGATGATTTCTTTACTGAACTGACCAACGAGATTCCTTTTTGTATGTTTGATCACCTTCTGGAGAAGACGTTGAATTAATACCAATTATTATGATATTCTAGATGCATACCTCAGCGGATAAGGAACGGTATGATATTGGCTTGGAAAAAAGTTTTCATCATGGAATCGTTTACGTCTTCTCTTTCGATCTCCATAGTTAATGAGAGCTTGGCTTGGTTATACAACAGAAAAAGGCTGATCCACAAAAGTTTTTAATTGCAACAAAAACAAGACACCAGAGAATGAAAATGTTATGATTCATGCTGATGTTATAATTTGAGGTAAAAAAAATCTTATTTCGAGAATACAAAAAATGAGCTCCATTAAAATGATCCCGCTGCTTTTATGTGACTTAAGTTGTCTGCAAAAATAATACTATCTCACTTCTTTTACGCCCGTTTCAATGAAAAAATTGTATTTTTCAATATTGAACCTATAAACGTCGGGGCCAGTGCCTCGTATTCTACAACACAATGCAAGAATAAATTAAAGTTAGGTATTGATCCTTTAAATATAAAATTGCTATCTAACCCTCTTTTGGGCTAATTCGCTTACTCACAAGAAAATAAAAAATGTACGTTAATCTTTTTCAGGGGAAAGATAATATGATCAATCGCGCAAATTTCCACAAACATCTGCAAGCCAAATTTCTAGAACCGAGAATCTTATATGAATGCACTTTTCATTATTTGGATCTAAAAAAGGGGATCAAACAAAAATTAATATAAAGTTGAACATTTGCCCCCCACGCGTCACTGAGTCCCATTTTACGGTATTCGAATTTATTCAAATATTTTTCACTTCCAATTAATTCAAACTGAATTACCGAAGTGCGCTATATATTTAGGTTTCTTAAAACAATTCCATTGTCATTATAGAAATTTAATCAGATTTTAACAAGTATTTAACCATTAGAGATATTATAAAAATTAAAAAATCTTGTACCATTTCTTCAAATATTCATTTTCTATTATTTAGTATTATATGTTTATAAAATAAATAGAAATATGTATTTGATTTGATTTTCCTAACAATTTACGTGCACATGCACATAAAGCGCTATCTATTTTTTTTCTGCAAAACAATAATTGAACTTATCCATTCACCTACACTTTAGGTGAGTGGATAATACAGATTTTGCTAACAGTGTAGGTTCTACACGGTTAGAAAAATCTTTATTAAATTTTTTAAATACACAGGCTGGAATATCAGCGTGCTGTAAAAAAAAAGTGTTTTCATTTCTTTAAATCTTTCCCGATATTCACAATGAATGTAATAATTTAGACTTCGTTGATTGAATTGCTTATTATGATTAAAGTGCAAAGTATGGGATGAACATTTTCCAAAATTTGTCTACTGTTTATTTCTGTAATTACATATTTCGGTTTGAAATCCAATTTCATTTTTGTATGACTAGAAGAAGGTACAATGTTTTATTATTAGGAATCGAAAAATACTGCTAAACTTATTTTGATTTTGTGTAAAATGAAATTATCTAAGTGATTATTGTGAATGTAAATGAAAATAATATATACACTTCTTAATGACGATTTCATATGCTTCATATATTAATTTCAATATACATTGGTATTTTAAATTGATTAATAATTTAACATTGTACACGAGAAAGTAATCTACTCAATCGGCTATAAAATGTTTCTCTAGAATGTTTTCCCTTTTGCTATAAAATTAGGTTGATTGCATTATTAGCAAATAACGCTTAATGTAGTGAAGTTTTTCATTTTACAGACGTGTAGAAATGTTATAAATAGCACTATGAGACTAATGTTGGTAACTTTTTACATATTCAAGAACCAGAGATATGAATTTTTTCTTTGAAAGGAGGCTGTAGCATATTTAGGTAAATCCGCTCCCTTTTTACTGTAGGGACAAAAATGATTGAAGACCTAGGAATAGCAAATGAATAAGGACCAAAAATAAAATTTTAGAGGATGACCGAAATACATTTTCTACAATAGATATTCACATATAAAATGCTGACAAAGTGATAGAAGAACGTGTTCTTCAAGAACATTAAATTATATATGTGAATATCTTTGTTATTGAAAATATAAATTATACAAAGTTCGATAATTTATAATATTTAATAACTAGACAATTTATATACATTGCCTAAATCACGTTTACATTATTTTCCATCTTGATATATATTGCTAATAAAAAATATAAAAACTCAATTAAACTAAGATTAATTCAAATTCATAGATTTTAAACAGCTATGTTTTACGTTAAGCGAATAGGCCATATACCTTAGTGACATGATGGTCTCTGATATTATTGTCATATGTATTATAAGATCCCGGAAAGGTATAATTCGCTTAGATAGATATATGCCGCGTGCGAGATCGTGCAATAAACGATCTTTACACGATCTCCCGCTGCTAGATCGTCGGATCGGCAATCTGCTATACAGCGATCTATTGCTCGCGAACAAAGGGCCACAGGCGAATACACACGCAGAAAATATATATTGTATTTTAAAACACGAAACAAATTTATCTTTTTTTAATGATCCAATTATTTGAAACGAAATTTATAAAATTATTAATTAAGCAAATTTAATTAAGGCTAGAGCGCAGATCAAATTGTACACAATTTACAGTGGCTTTGCAACATTTTATTATTATTATTATTACTATTATTATTATTATTATTATTATTATTATTATTATTATTATTACACCATTAAGCCATTTCCCTTTCGGGGTAGGCGTGACTCACTCGGCAGGGAAAAGGACTAGTGTGTGGAAGGGATAGATATTTTTCAGATTGATCCAGAATTCTCGTGCTATTTAAGTAAATAACACGTTCGTTTCGTAACACTGCTCCGACCCAGGTTGCTGATCAATCTCTCTAGCAATCATCTCAAGCGAAGAACCTCACGAAGTCGTTATGTAAGGTTCCCCACTTGGGTCCATTAATATCCAAGGTCTTTGTTTCAGGCGTCATTCACTCTACTGACACTCTTTTTATTAACTACTTGCCGCCATACTTTCCTGTCCTGGCATACTTCTCTAGCTTCTTTTATGACCATGCATTTTTCCTTACGAAAATATTTATATTCTGTGACAGGTTCAAATAAAAATAATCGAATTAAAAAAAACTGAAATATAAATTATTTCAATATAGATTGGGTCAACTTCATGTCGTGAAATTTTAAATGTTTCCATTTCTTGTTTTTTCTTTTAGAGTTGCTTAATGTTGAGATCTTTGAATGAACTTATTCCCTTTGCAAATGTATTCCTGCCATAAGGTTTATTGAAAATAACGAGTTAGTTTTACAATGTTAATGGATCACTTAATAGTAAAGTTTTGCAATAAAAAGCAATGTACCATTAACTGGGGCTGTTGTGGTAAAAAATCGGGGGAAACATGGGAAAGTACTCTCTATAAGTCTGTGGAATTTATTATTTTAAATTAGGACTTTTTTACATCTCATAAACAATACTTGTAGCATATATACAACAAAATAACACAAATAACAAAAATTCTGCGGAGTAATAACTATTATGTTTCCTAAACTTCATTTATATTTGTTTAAAAAAAGGGAATCGATTATGTGTATTATCATTATTATTATTAAGTTTATAGTTGTTTGTAAATAAGCAAGACCTTCTGAAATGTTCCGAAAGATCTTGATCATAAGGGCAATAGACGTTTACACCAGGTGAAAAAGTTATATATAGTTTATATATAGTGGATAAGATAATGATATTTTTCATTTGTTTTATGAATTTTTCTATGCAAAACAAATTAAAAGTATCTGCGTTTTGTTCACAATATAAAAATTATAAATATCTTTTTCATTTATAGGGCTTGATTACTGCATCTCGAAAATCATTTTGTAAAATGGTTACTTTAAGCTGATCTGTGGTTTTATTTCTAAATTTAATATCAGCACTGTAAAGAATTTTAGACATTTTCCCACTAAGTTCATAGGTAAAATTTCCAACCTTGGATAGGAAAAATTATTTTCCTAAAGGAGTTGAATATTTTCCAAATACTTTGGAAAAATTTTCCTTTCGAATGAAAATATTTCGATCGTTTTGGAAAATTTTACATACATATTTGAAAATACAAAATTCTTACGAAATTTTGAAAATTTTTCCAATTTATAATCAGAAGAACTCTCTTTTCCATAAGAAATATTCTATTTGCCTTTAGATAATTTGTACATAAGTTCGGGCATAAGAAAATTCCATATTATTTAGAATTTTTTAAATTTCGTGAGTACTTTTACAAAATATTTTTTAGGAGAAATGTCTAGTACTGCGTAGGAAATTTTTTTTATAATTAAAGGAACATTTTTTCTAAAATTCAAAAATATATTTTTTCCCGGTAATATTCCTCGCTTACTTGCATTATAGTAAATTGTTTACCGAAAAAATGTAATTAATAAATTCCGTATAATTATGAATATATTTGAAAATTGCTCATTACCTTCATGGTATTTCCTTTATAAAGTAACATTTAGTATCACAATAATTTAGAATAAAATTATTGTTGACAGTTACAGATACTCCAAAAGAGCAAGTGACAGATTCTATATAATAAAAGAGCATTTAATATTGAAGTAATTTAGAATGGAATTTTTGACAATTACAAAGTCCTAAAGAGAATTTTGCATGTTTCTTAGTAATGAAAAACATTTATTACTACGGTAATTAAAGATAGAAATATTTTAGACAATTACACGCTTCAAAAGAGGAAATTACTTGGAAATTTTTCCAAATTCGTTTTTTGGAAAATTTCTTAATTTTAAAGTACAAATTCTAAATAAATTAGGACATTTCTCGAAATTTATTTTTGGAGAAATTTTCTTAGTTTAAAGTATAATTCCCAAATGAATTAGGGAATTTTTCCGAATTTGTTTATGAGAAAACTTCCTAATTTTAAAGTACAATTAAATAAAGGAAAATCACAGAAAAAGATCAGAATAAAGGAAAATCTCCCGTGTAATTGGCTATGTTGCGTTCAAATATTTGTAAGGAAAAATCCCAAAATAATTTTTTACGGTGAGTGTGATTTGCATAAATGTGTATATTTGTGACCATATTTTAGACTAAATAAATTATAAAATTGTAATTGATATATTATCCTGATCATGAAAGCTTTTTAGACCAATTATTAACTGTGTCATCTTCAGGTGTTTTAATCATTAATAAATCGAAATAATTAATCAAATTATTTCTTTAATTTACATAGTACATTTCAATAAAATTTTCAATATTGCTAAAGCTATTTAAGAATTTAACATACTTAATAAAGGAATAATAGTTCGTAGATAATCAGCATAAAATTTGTAAAAAATTTGTGCGGAATTTAAATTATTAAGAGCTCTATTTTCAACGTCTTCCATAGCTAAATTTTAAACGATAGGAGATTAGGTAGAACTTATTTTAAACTCTAGAATTTTTATGTGAAATTTATTATTTGAAGACAAAACAGTATAAATAAAAGCAATTTAAAATTATTAAGAATTGGTTTTTCGTTATTTTATTTTAATCATGGCTCACAATAAAATTTTCTGCTATACAATATAATGCAAGATCTATTAGAATATAATCAAATATTGATACTATTTCTATTGGAGAATAGAGTGTGTATGTGGAACATGGATCTTTTTTAGTATGTCCTTTAAATCCCATAAAAGTTGGATTCCCATAAAACAACTCGCTTAATATTTCGAACGCTTCAATTGAGGAATGTACAAAGTTTAATTGTTTGCTTTACTATTGAAATAACCTCAATAGAATCCGCATTCCAGGTGTCTATAATCTAATATCACCGAAGAAAATAAAAGTGCTTTATCGAGCGTGACTGAATGAGCATTTAATGAAATTCTTCGAGGCAAGAATCTTTAGAAATCCACTTTCCAGCACGGGTTACTACATAGTTTAATTCAAGCTTAAAATTCTGCATGATATTAGCAGGAAACACATTTCGTAGTAGACCAAGCCTCAGCACGAACAGCACACAAATTACTTATAGAGGGCATAAACTGAAAAATAAGAAATCTGATATCTCGATTTAACAATCAAGAATCGCATACGTACGTACTTATATTCACGATGGCTGTATCGATATTCCATCCGTAGATTCGATCTCTGATTCTAATGATCAACCTTGTTTTCTAGGGAATTTCACGCCACTCTTGGTATCGATACCAGGCGCTGTCCGTTGGGAAGGTCGCTGGAGAAATTCCACACCTTTCGCATTGGCGAAGAGGTGCGCAAGAACTCATCGATTGAGATAAAATCGCGGGTTCGACGCTGCAAATGGAGGCGCATTGTTCGATAGAATCGACCGGCTGATTTTCTATGGGATACTCACCATTGTGCAAACCGCAACTGGATACACGTACACGGCCAAGTACTCGAGCAAGGAAACATATAGAGGACCAAACATTTGTGAGGTCGATTTTCCAGATAAAATTATTTCTATATTACTATGGTGAACGCTATCCGGACACCATCTGTCGCGATACTTCCTGCGGTTATGGGAGGGGGCGTCCAACTATATCATTCCTCTTCTTTGACTCCCATCATTTCGATACAAACAACCTGAGAACCATAAGTCTTTGTTGTATTTCTGTTTGTCGATTAAGTGTTGACAACTGAAATATTACGGTAATAAATCACTTTTGTTAACAAAAAAATGTTAAATATTAAGTGTGATGTAAATTGGTAGTGGAATATTTTGAAATCTGTACGAAGAAAATGTATTCATTAAGCTTTATTCGACATTTTGCGTAAAACTAGGACATTTGAGGTATTTAGCGAAATTTTCGAATGTAATTGAGTTATAAAAATCTATTGAGAAAAATATCGAAATATTTTCTTTCGGAGGACATGAGTGCAGACGTCTTAGGATTCAAACTGAACACTCCAACTACTACCATAGGACAGCTGACAAATATTTTTTCTTTGTCAGCAATTTGGCTTCAAAAAATTCAGGTTTATCAGTTGGTTATTAAAGAAAAGTTTAAAATAGTTCTTATCTTAACCAAAATAATTGTAAAACTTTCCAAAATGCATCTATGTGTCAGATTTGCGCCAATTTTTTGGAATTATTCCACAATCCATTTTCTCCAAGTGTGTTTTTATTGCTTTAAACATTTACTAGATGCATAATTTATCTACATATTTCGTTTAAATTCTACAAAAAAATAAAGTAAAAGAAATCAAAATCATTAGAGGTCAGTAAGATTTACAATACTGAATAATTTTTGTTTCTTCATCATTAGATGTAAATTCAACGATTTATTTTGTTTAAAATAATAAACTTACAAACTGGAAGAATTTTGTATTGTGTAAGTGTTTTTGTTGAAAACTTTCATTTTTATCAAAAGGTCATTAGATTTTAGAGATGATTAATACTTTTTGAAGAATATAAGGTTACGTTCTTGTTTTACATCGAAAAGTGTATATTTTAACAGTATTTTCAATTAACACATATTATGGCAACGTGCCCAGAGGTAGACCGCGGAAAGAATGGTTAGAATGTGTGAATGAGACCCTACTTAGAAGAGACATACGAAGTCACAGAAACACGAGAGCCTGCATGAAAAAATGCATGGACATAAAAGAAGCTAGAGAAGTATGCCAGGACAGGAAAGTATGGCGGCAAATAGTTAATAAAAAGAGTGTCAGTAGAGTGAATGACGTCTAAAGCAAAAGACCTTGGCCACTTATGGACCCAAGTGGGGAACCTTACATAACGACTTCGTGAGGTTCTTCGCTTGGGGTGATTGCTAGAGAGATTGATCAGCAACCTGGGTCGGAGCAGTGTTGCGGAACGAACGTGTTATTTACTTAAATAGCACGAGAATTCTGGATCAATCTGAAAAATCTCTATCCCTTCCACACACTACTCCTTTCCCCTGCCGAGTGAGTCACGCCTACCCCGAAAGGGAAGTGGCTTAATGGTGTAATAATAATAATAATAATAATTTGAACGAAATTTATAACCTTTTAAATTTTTTGCATTATTCTAGTGTTTTTCGTTATTGATTAGAATTTGTTTATGAAAACATGCACAAACATGGAAAAAACTCGACAAGTGACTTTTACAACAATCAATTTTTCACTAAATGTTGATAATTTGTTTAAATTGTAAAATATCTCAAAAAACTGATTACTCCATTCAATTTGACAAAAAAAAAAACATAAAAACCTGTATTGTCTTATTTTATAAAAAGCTTCATTTTTGAACACAAATGCTATCAACATTCAAGTCGAACAATGAGGCTTCAAATGAATAAGGAAAAATACGAATTTTTTTCCCCTTGAAATCAATGGGTTTTCAAATTTTTGCTTAATTTATAGATGTGTAAGCAAGAACAAAATGTACAAAGTGTCATGGTTCGGACGATTGTTCAAACTTTAACAAAATTTCGGAACATTTCGATGAATACGAAGACATTTCACGCTAAATCAGTTTTTTAAGATATTGTACAATTTAAAAAAATGATCAACATTTAGTACAATATTGATTTTTACAAAAGTCACTTTTCGAGTTTTTCCATTTTTGAGCATCTTCTCCAATAGGGATTATATTTTTTTTCATTTTATCAAAAAGTATATGTCAATATCAAAAATGGAGCCCTGAAAGAACTCTGTACGATGATTTTCTAAAGGACTTTTTCTAAAGGATTTTTGTGGAAATGAAAAACAAAAAACGAAGAAAAAAAGGAAAACACAGTTTTTTTGCATTTTTCTCGGTCATTTTGAGGTTATGTGAAAAAGTCACTGATACAAAAGTTGTAGATTTTTTATAATTAACATTTTTTCTATTAAACACTTTCATCTCTGACGTCAACTTTCGCTGAAAATCGCAATAATACCATTTTCATCCCTTTTAACCCGCTACACCCCCCCCCCC
>NC_046658.1:76593150-76607433 GCF_010883055.1 Belonocnema kinseyi
AATAAATAACTGAATGCTACAGAAAATATTCATCAAGTCAGTACTTTACTGTAACGTAATAAATAGCTTCAATTATTTATCTGCGAGGTTAAGAACCATTAGGCTTATCCAGAACAGACAGAAGCAGCTAACGAGGTTGATAGACCTACACCTATCTATATGTATCTACATTTGTTAGATTCTCTTGCGGTGTCTATTGTACCCATCCATTTCTAGTCTAAGGACGAATGAGTCCTGATCGCCTTAGAGACCTGCTTAAGCCAATTTATTTATAAATCTAATATCTTCTTTCTTTATCACCCTCTCTCTCATCCGTTAAGATAAATAAATCTGCTATTGACAAGGTCGACGAATTCAAGATTGAAGACTTTAGATGCTAGAACTCTAGAGTCTAGCCCTGAAGGATCTTGACATCCTGCACAGACTCATTAGTGTCAGTCTTCACAGGCTTTTCGAAATTGAAATAAACACATTTTTTTCTGGGTACTTTCAAAAGTAACTCAAGCTATTTTAAATACCTTTTTCACTTTACGCCATCTTCGTCTGACACACTTAACTTGAATATTTTGTTTTTGATTTAATTTTATACACGCTTAAAATAAAACAAAAAACATGTGAACATATAAAATTAGTAAGGTCTCAGTTAACCTAAATTTTGTTTCTCCTACAATTTTTTTGCCCCAAAAATTCAAACATAGAAGTACGAGTTCGTGAGTTGTAAGTAATCATATTATAAAGTCAGGAAAGGCGGTATCGATAAAAATAAATATCTGCGAGATTTCGCTGCAAATATGTTTTTTGTTTTAAATAATCTCAGACATTACTAAAAATGTAAAGTTCTAAATGTTTTAGTTTTGAAAGTGTTTTCTACCCAGAGGAATATATACATTCAAATAGATCTTGACAAAGAACGTTCACGTGAGGTTAGGGAAATTTTTCCCCAATTAGACATTTTTAATAAGAACAGACTTCCATAAAACTTACAAGTTCGGCCTGATGTAGGTTATATTAGGGATTTCTTCTGAAAATTTAATATTTAACAACAGAAGCATTTGGATCTTATGAAAAACTTACAAAATCGCACAACTTAAGGTCACGTTTGAGAATTCACGCCGAATTTGAATATTTGACAACGTAAGGAGTCTTGCGGAATACTTACAAATGTACACAATTTAAGGTTACGTTAGAAATTTCAAGTCTGAATGAGCGATTTCTCAACAGAGGCAGTTAGCTTTTTAGGAAAATTAGAAATTCCTATAATTTAAAGTTTACGTTGGAGAATTCTTTATGGAATTGGCTGTTTTTCGACAAAAACTTTTAGAAAATGTATAGATTAGAAGAATTTAAGGATAAGTCATCGAATTTTTGCCCAAATTAGATATTTTACCCATGAAAGATTTAGGTCTTTCCAAAAACTTAAGAGTTTGAAAAGTTTTAAGTCATGTAAACGATTTCTCGTCGGAATTCGATACTTCAGAACACAAGCATTTGGGTCTTTAAGGAAACTAAAAAGTTCGAAAATTAGAGGTTATTTCAGGTAATTCTCGCCGGAATTGAACATTTTCAACAGAAACTGTTGGGTATTTTAGAAAATTTACAAATTTAAACAATTTTAGGTAAACTTTGAGAAATCACGCTGAAATTCAATATTCTTTTTTATGAAATTTATAAATTTGAAAAATTTGAGGTTGTGTTATGGAATTCCTGCCAGAATTGGATACTTTTCATCAAGAACAGTTATCTCCTGAAAATAGAAAATTCTGAACAATTTTAGGTTATGTAAGTGATTTTTTAAATATTGATTTTATTCCTAAGTTGCAAAAGCATGACTCACTAGCTTCAGTTCTCGTCACGGGTGCCCCGAAATCTTCTACGCATGCGTCGCGCTCGGTCCCTGATTCGCTTCTGTTCGCGCGCAATTTGAAATGCTAAAAAGTAACATTTTTATTGTTTATTATGAATAATATCATTTTAACTTATATAAATGTTTATTAGGCCGATAATAATAAATCTTGATAAAAATAAAAATTTATGAAGTGCATACTGTGTAAATAAAAAATATCCTTCGGTACTCACCTGTATTTTTCTTGCATATTTTTCATTATTTGAACATTTTGTTATTTAAAGTTTATTAAAATATTAAAATGCATTGACAATCTGGTTTTTCAATAGAATTATATTAATTAATACAAAAATTTATATATTTAGCAAAAGCAACCATAATTACCGACAGAAAGAAATTTCGGCACTTAATAAACTTTTATTTTTATGAAGATTAATTAATATCTGTCTAATAAATATTTATATAAATTAAAATGACATTATTCATAATAAACAATAAAAATGCTATTTTTTAAGATTTTAAATTGCGCGCGAACAGCAACGAATCAGAGATCGAGCGCGACGCATGCGTAGAAGAGTTCGGGGCACTCGTTACGTGTACTGACTAGCTTCTTCAGGATCCGAAGCCAGACCGGAATTGGAGGTTTTTCATCAGAAAAGCTTAAAAACAAAACAATATACGAACAATATTTGTTATATACAAAAAGGAATTAACATAAAATTATTAATAATCAACCGTTGTTTAAATTCATTTGGTTTTAAACAGACTTTACATTGCTCTAGATAAACTATCTAAAATAAACTATTACAATAAATAAACTATCTAAAAAATTATCTGTTTATCTAGTTAAATTATCTATTTAAAATATACAATTCCGACGTGAAATCGCTAACATAACCAAAAATTCTTCCAACTGTTAAGTTTTCGGAATAACCTAAGTGTTTCTGATAAAATCTATGCAAGTTCGGCAAAAATTCTAAGTCTCCTGAAATATCTAACTGTTTCTGTTGAAAAATAGCTCAATTCTGCTTTAATTATCTAACATATCCTTGTATTGTGCGAATTTGCAAATTTTTTAGCGGGCCCAACTGCTTCTGGTATAAAATATCCTTATGTTCTTTGACATATTCTATTTGAAAATATATATTTCCCTCGAGAGAAAACAGTACAGAAACTTAAACATTTAGAACTTCAGATTTTTATTAATATCTGAGTTAATTTAATTCAGAAAACATATTTGCGGCGACATCTTTTTGATATTTATTTACCATAATATCTCACCAAACTTTACAGGACGAAATGCTCAAAATTGAACTCAATGTGGAACGCTAAAGACTCCAAGTCGAAATATATTGCACTTTTAACAAAATAATGGAATTTTTAAGACACCATAGACAAATAGAAACAACTTCAAACCAAGAATTTGAATTTGAAAATAAAAAAATGTTAATTTTAAATGAGAAATACGGTAGTTGATATTTTAAATAAGAAGAGACTCTAATTTAGAATAAAAAACAGTAGTTTTTGATTAAGAAGATGAATACTTAGTAACAAATTTTATAGTCGACATATCATATAAAAGATATTTTATTATAAATAAAAAAATAGTTCAATTCAATAAAAAAATAATGATTAACAAAATAGTTGAATCCTTCATAAAGCAGATTAATTTGTAACCAAAGAGTTGCATTTTAAACCAAAAAATCAAAAACTTCTGCCAAGAAAAATAACTTGCCGAAATAAAAAGATAATTTTTCGTAAAATCAATACGTTTTGTATCAAAAAAATTTTTTCAACTGGTTTATTTCTCAACTAAAATCGATCATTTTTCAACTAATAATGGAATAGTTGAATTTTCAGTTAAATGATTAAGTTTAATTCAAAAGAGAAAGATTTCCTAACGAAATATTTAAATTTGTTAGAAAATGTTAATGTAAGTTGTTGGCCTTAAACAAATAAAATTAATGTTCTACTAAGTAGTTTAATTTTTAATCAAATAAAATTAATTCCTAATGAAAAAATTTAACAGTTAATTAATCATTTAATTAAATTTTTAAGCAGAAATGGAATAGGTAAATTTACGGTTGAAACAAATTAATTTTTGAACAACAACAAAAAAGTTTAACAAAATAATCCAACATTGAAGCAATAAAATTCTTTTTAACAAAGTAGTTCAACAGTTAACCAATTAGTAGAATTTCCAACTAAAAATTTCAACTTTGAACAAAGTAATGGATTTTTCAACTGAAAATTATGAATTCTAAATAGAAAATTTAATAGTTGAAATTTAAATTAAGAGATTCTTGATCTGAGAAGATGACCTTCGTGTCTTTCTGAAAATTTGTCTTCATCGTTCAATGTAATGAAATAGATTCGCAATAGATTAGTATGTTCTAAATCTCTAATATATTCAGTTGCCATTGAATATTCATCAAGGTCGTGGCTTCTAATGCGAAAACAAATTACGTCAGAAAGTTGAGAGTGCAAAAATGAAAAGAAACGAATGTGGATCAGGCTTCAAATGACTTGCAAAGTAGATTATAATATATCAACATTGTTCGTTAAAAATCCGTTTTTAAATCATACCTAAGCACATGCTTCACACTCTTTCCACTATTCCTCCTTTTTGAACAATTTCCATTTTTTCTTTGTTTTAAAATGAAATTCCGGCTTTTGCCTTTTTTTGCTCAATTGCCAAATGAATTAGCGCAAAACGCAATAAGGAAATACAACTATTTTTGGTTGAATTTTAATCATTTTTTATTGAAAAGTCTTCTATTATATTTTTAGTTTAGAATGCATCACCTTTGTTTAAAAATTCTACTATTTGTTTGAAAATTCATTCATAGTGTTAAAAATTCAATTAGTTAGTTAAGTTTTTTTTTATTTAATTGTTGATTTTCTTGTTATTAAATTTGACAATTTAACTGCTGGTCAAAAGTAAAACTATTTTTTTTAAATTGATTTTGATAGTTAAAAATTTTGTTTAAATATTTAACTTTTTCGTTAAAAATTCCTTTTTTGTCTTGAAAACTATTTTTTTACAACTAAAAATTACGCTATTCTATTTTAAGTTGAAAGTTTATCAGTTTATGCGATTATTTAAATATTTCATTGAAAATTCATATTTTCAGTTAAAAAATATAACCGTGTTACAGCAAAGTGACTTATTTGGATGAAATATCTTTTTTTTCTCTTGGAAAAAATTCTTGCCTGAAAATTATTTTCAACTAAAAATTTAGCTATTCCATTTTCGGTTAAAAACTGATATTTTTTATTTGGAAATTAACGCATTTTTGTTGAAAAATCATCTTTTCAGAAAAAAATCAATCTGTTGTGTTTGAGTATTCAACTATTTTGTTAAAAGTTCGTATTTTTTAATAGTTGAATGCTGTTGTGAAACATTGCAGATTGCAGATTGATGATTGTAGATTCAAGATTGAATATTTTAGATTAAAGACTGAAGCTTGCAGCTTGCAGATTCTTTTTTATTTCGAAAATAAAATTTATGTGCTTTTAGATTAAAAATTTAAATGCCTTCTTAAATATTCGAGTTTTTTGCGTAAAAATTCAACTATTTGGTTGAAAAATAAAAATGTTTTGGTGGAAGTTTAATAAGTCGTTCTTAACAATTTGTTAAAATACTCATATTTTTAGGCTGCAAATTAAATTTTTAAATCAAGGACTCAACTGATTGGTTACACATTCGTCTTTTAAAATAGAAAAATTGGTGCTTTTGGATTGAAAATTCATGTTTTTTGGTACAAAAGTTCTTGTTAATATATTCATGTTTCTTAGTTTTCATATTTAAAAGTTAAAACTGGAACTATTTTCTTATGATACAATCGGTTTTGATCGAAAAGGCGTATTTTTTAATAGAAAATTAGCTCTTTTGAATTAAAAATTCTTCTGTTTTTATAGAAAACTTCTTGTTTAAAAATTCATCTTCCTTCGTTTAAAATTTAATTGTTTTCTAAAATATATTCTTCTTCTTCGTTGGAAGATTTAATTATTACTTTAAAACTGTATATACTTTTGGTTAAACTTTAATATTTGTTTGTTACAAATTCGACATAAAAAACAGTTGAATTCCACTACAAAAAACCAATTTGTAACAAAATAGTCGAATGTTCCACAAATCAATGTTAATTTTGAACAAAGTATTTAAATTTTCAACCAAATAGTTAATTTTCCAACATAAAAAAATGTTAATGAATGGTAGAATTGTGGAAGAAAATCGATCAAACATCAACCAAATAGTTAATTTTTAAATAAACAAATTGATTCTTCAGTAAGTGAGTTTCATTTCTAACAACAACTTTATTTTTAACGAAAACGGATTACTTTTAAAGTGAAATTTCTGTCAAAATGTAGAAATTTCTACTCAAATAATCGAATTTTCAGAAAAAAATGGCTCAAATGAAATTTTTTGAGTAGATATGATTCCTTAAACATTCCTTAAGGGGTGACTAAAGTTCTGCTTACAGATACAGTTGAACTCGGATTTGTTCTCCCTGGTTTGGAGTCCTCCGATAATTAACGTGGCGCTGCGTGCATGGTTGAGTGGAGCTGCGCAGGGAATTTCGATGCTCACTCATGCGTGACAACACAGAAGAGAAGCGGTAAGGCGATGTATCCTAACAAACTAACTCGGTAACTCCAGCACCACGTTGCGTTAGTTTACGCTCAAGCGGAATGCCTACATATTTGCATAGAAAATAAGCACGATAGCAAGCTCGCGTCTATCAGCAGTGCGGCTCCGATGGCTGATGCCAATTGATGCTGATGGGAACGATCGGATTATTTCGTGCGGTCGAATGCGCCTGCATAAGACTAATAGTTCCAAATTGATGGCGTTGTCGTAGCTACCCGAGAGGCCTATTCGAAATGAAAGCTTCGAACTCCCTTTTTCTATCGTACTAGATAGATGGATTTTCTCTGTCTACCATAGAAAAAGAAATCTGGAAGCCATCATTTCGAATTCGATCACACCTCATTGTCTATGTCACATGGTAGAAAGAGATGTCCACCCTCTGTTGCGTTTTGTAACCTCAAATTGTCAGGTGCTGACGTCAGAATTATGAAAACTGTGTTATTCCTAGACAATTAATCTAATATTTATCAAATTAAAAGACTTCCAGTTAAATAACCTCTTCGTATGTTTTATTATGAAATAGAATGATGCGGCATGCATTATGCACTTGTCATACAGAATTCAACAAAATAATGTATTGCTTGCATTCAATTAATTTGTGTAGTATCATTTAAATTAAAACTGTTTAGGAAATCTATAATTACAAGTTTGTATAACGCACGTGCTTGTAGGAATTAATACTAATTGTATTAGTATATTTGTACTAATTGTCAGTAATTCAAATTTAGAGAGTATTTATTAAAGAGACCTCTTTGTATTTGCAGTTGCCAACAATTGTTTTACCAAATAAATCTTTACAAAATCTGAAGACAAAAAATCAAACAAATACGAAGAGAGGATAAGGAAAAGGATATTGTTTGAGTGACAGGTAAAAAAGAGGTGAAAAAAGTTTTAAAAGGGTCGTTTTCACCGAAAACAGCTGGTGCTCGGCTTTCTATCGTAATGTATCGCCCACACGACGATGTCCGCGTAACGGCAACAACTTGAGAATGTCGCTGAACAATAAAAGTTTCTGCTCGTGAATTTTATGGTCCACATCCTGCCCCCAATCGGTCGTCGAAAGTCGCAAAAGGATATGGAACGAAGTACAAGAGACGCGATTTCGCCCAAAGAAGAAACGAGTTTGACTACCGAACCTCGAAAATATTTATTGGCTACGACCTCGTCTTTCAGAAAGAAAAAGTGACAAAAGATTACTGATAATAATAATAGAACCACTTCTGCAGAAATTGCAAAATGAGTTGGATGATGGCTTATTTCATTATACACATAGATTGTCAATAATAAAAATTCAAGTCTGAAAAGCAAGAATTCTCGAGACGATATTAATTTTGGAAGAAGTAAAGTGTTTATTTTTTCTATTTCGTAGTCTCAAGGTGGAGGATTCCTTTCACACCTTCTTTCCAAGAAGCGTCTATTCTCACGGTTTCCCTCACTTCCTAGTCGCGTCAAATTGATGATAATTTCGGCCATCTGTCGCTCCATTTATCAAATGCGTCCTGTGGCTTTGAAAAAAATCGATCCGAAAGCGTTTCTTTCAAATCACAGTAATCAACTTCTATGTTCGACAGTTATTTTAGTAATGTTAGAAAATTAATGGTTGGAAAATTGATATATTTTTGAGAAACAACATGCTCGCCGCCGTGAGAGCAATTTTTTTCATATGCATTTTTTATATTAAAATATAAATCTGGTAGTTTCATTATTTTAAATAAAAAACATTGGATTTGCAATATAGAACATAGAACCATAACCTGAAGTGTTTGGAAACTCCAAATATTCTGTAAAATCTTATAATTTATATTAAAAACACTTGCAATTTTCCACGAAAAACACTAACATAACATAACAGAAAATCGTTTAGAATTATAAACCTTCTTTAGAATCGATGTAACGCTAACATAGCCTGAAATCCTTTAAATATTTTTTTCTTTTTTATTTATTTCTCTCTTTGTTCTAAAAGAAAACATGAAACATAAAAAATATGATAAACTAAAGTTGTTGAAAATTTTTAAGCATTCATTGAAATATAATAATTTATTACTAAAATTAGCAATAATCGCGGATAAAAAACACTAACATAAAATAACAAACAATAAGCCAGAACTGTAAATCTTTAAAATCTAGTAAAAATGATGTGTTCAAGTTATTATGATTTTTGTTATAGAATGCAAATGTTTGATTTGTAGCGTTAACGTAACCTAAAATTTTTAACTATAAGATCAATCTAAAAATATATACCTTATTCCCCACGTTACTCCCTTCCTCGCCAAGTGAGTGACGATTGTTTCGAACAGGAATTAGCATAAGGGCATGTAACACACTCAAATACCTATAATACCGACCTCATTTTTTCAGTTCATTGAATATGTTTTTTTAAAGTAATTTTTTTTTTGTGAATGAAATATCGGATTGACACTTTGAAAAATGTACCAGAAGACCACAAAGTACGTTTATGTACTTTATTTGAGTAGGAATTTTGCTAAAATTATTTTCAAAGAAATTAAATGACGCCATTTTTTGATATAAACTTCAAATTTTTCGATCCTAAGAACTTTGTTTATATTTAAAATATCTGCGAGATGTAAAAATGCCAAAGAATGAACCGAGTTTTAAAAAAGTCAAAAAATGAACCTAGCTTTAAATTCTTTGTAAACAATTTTTAGCGAAATTCATACTCGAATTAAGTACATAAAAGTAGTTTATGGTCTTCTGATAATTTTTTCAAAGCTTCAGTCCGATATTTTATTTACAAAAAAGTTCTCAAGTACAAAGAAAATTCAGTAATTTCCTTAATGGTATAATGATTTTCGAAATATTAAATTTAAGATACAAAACAACTTCTAGGAGTGAACACTTTCTTTTAATATAGCATTATGTAGTTTCGATTTAAATACACTTAAAATAATAATTATTTTTGCATAGCATGAATATTTTTTAGACATGTAACAAGTAATACTTTGAAAGTATAATTTTTTTATATTTCGATCAGATGGTCACAAGCCTTTCGTTTACTGCATTATTTCTCGATTCACGAATCAACAATGTACCGAGTTGACCAACTTTTTCAGAGATTAAACTTTTTTTACCGGTTGCAGCTTAGCTCACAACTATTTATAACGCCGTCACAAGAAAAGGTACCACTTTTTCGATCGTCTCTAAAGTATCGTATATATATATTTTTATTTTTATAAGAAGATATATGTTTTTCAATATATTCCCTATCTGGTGACACTATTCTTGTATCCTGGAAGTTACTGGAAGTGTATTACTTGTATGCTTATACAAAAAAATTAAAAATTTGCACTTTTGACACTTGCTAACTTCAGAAGCGGTGTGCATCTGTCCGTCGCATTTAATTAAACATAATCGTATAGGATAGAAAAAGATCAAATTGGATCAGGTAGTATCGGATTAGACTGGGTGGAATCCCGAGGCAAAATCCTAATACTCGACAAGTCCTCCCTGCATGCTCTGTCACGAAAAATAGAGTTCTGCGCGAGGTTGGAGAGAGCTTTTCATACTCGTTTTTCCTCCAAAAAGGCTCGAAAATTTGCGAATTCAAAAATAAGTAGACTTCCGCGAGCATTAAAGAGGCTTTAGCGAGCACATATGAAACATTAAATATTTTTTTTTAACCTCGCTACGTGCTCGCTCAATACTCTAAAATCATCGGCGCGAACTCGGTTTGACAGAGCGCGAAGAGAGTTTTAGGATATCGCTAAAGACTCTTTTATGCTTGTCGAAGCCTAGTTATTTCCGAATTCGCAATTTTCGAGCCTTTTTCGAAGAAAAACAAGTATGAAAACCTCTCTCCAACCTCGAGCAGATATCTATTTTTCGTGACAGAGCATGCAGGGAGAAGTTGCCGAGTATTAGGATTTCACCTCGGGATCGGACAGAATTGGATAGGTTATGATCGGATAGAATCAGATGGAGTCCGATATGATTGCATAGGATATAAGCGGACAAAATCTGATAGAATCTGATACCATCGAGCAGGGTCAAGTGGAATCGAATATGATATGATTGGAGAAAATGTAATAAGGTATGAACGGGTTGTAAACAACCGGATATAATCTAATAAGATCCAATATAATCGAATATGATCCAATCGGGTCTGAAAGAATCAAGTAGGGTCTGTCAGAATCGGATAGAATATGATCGGATAGTTTAAGAAAAGGTTGAATTAAATTGGACAGAAGTAGACAAAATATTGTCATATAGAATCTGATTTAATCTGATATGAACGGACAGGGTCAAATAGGATCCAATAGGCTATACTCGGTAATAATCTGAGAGAATGTAACACGATTGTTTAAAATTATATATAATAGGCTACAATAGAATTGAATATGATCGAATATGATCGACAATGTCAAATAGTATCAGATGAAATCTGATAGGATAATATTGGCTAGAATCGGATAGGATATGGTCTGATAGAATCGGATAGAATCCGATATGATCGAGCAGGGTGAAATAGGATCCGACAGGCAATACTTGTAAATAATATGATGGGATTGTACATATTCAGATAAGATAAGCTACGATATAATACGATATGAAAAGATAGGGTTAAACAATGTCCAATAGGATCGAATGAAATAGAATCTTATGGAATCTAATCGGGCTGTATAGAATTGGATATAATCGGACAGAACTGGATAGGATCCAAGAGAATCGGATATGATCTGATTGAATCATATATAATCAAGCAGAGCCAAATAGGATCAGATAAGATTGGATAAGATTGGTCAGAAATTGATAGAATTCAATACGATCTGACAGGGTTCTATAGAATACGGCAGAATCTGATTGAATCAGATCAAATTGAATAGCTTTGAACATAATCAGATACGATTGGATAGAATCATATGTAATTGAAAATGTTCAAATCCGAAAGGATAGAATATATTCAGACAGAATCGGATACTATCGGATAAGATCGGAAAAGATTTTTATTTAATTAGAAAGAATCCGATAAAATCTGATAGGGTTGTATAGAATAGGATAGAATTTTAAAGAATCTGATAGGAGTAATTAGAATCGGATATGATCGAATAGAATCATATATAATCTAAGACGATCAAATAGGATTGGAGAGAATTAAAAAGAATATGATCGAATATAATAGTATATTATCGCATATTATCGGATAAGATAAGTTAGAAATACGATAAAGTAGAACATAATTAAACAGAGTCTGATAGAATCAGATGTAATCAGATAGAATAATATAGGATCTAATAGGTTCAAATAGGATCGATTGCATCAGATAGAATATGAGCGTATAGAATCTGATAAAATTGGATAGGTCAAATTTGACTGGACAAGATAGTATCAGATAGGAAAGAAGTGGAAGAGTAAGAGGGGGAGGACGGAAATGTATACGACTGTGTATGCTACGGAACCCTTTTTCACAGGTACATGTCACCTACTTTACCTAAACTTCTAAATAAGGGGGTTCGTCTTTGACTTAAAATGTCGGAAATTTATCCGCCTGTGATGCTCAATGCAACTCCACACCATCAGAGTGGTACCTTTTTTATGGACGGACTTGTTCGTATAAATGAGTAATAAATATGGAGAGCTTAGAAACAGATGCCCATAAATGTTTAATTCTATAAGTACAATAAATAACGGTTTTCCATTGAAACTTCAACGTTGCAAAATTTACAATAATTCCAGTATTATTTAAAGGATGACCCCTTCTTTGAAGGGGTCAGCCTTTATTGAAATCTGGAACTAGAATTTCGTTTGGCCATTGCGCATTGTAAGATCGGTGAATACATAGTTGCAATGAAATAGTTAGAGGGTCAATATCTAAGCTGCGGTTGTGTGTTGTGTCAATGCCCATTTAAGATGTATGCAACAACCTGTAGATGATGTAACAATCTTAGGGGCTGTGTAATGAATAACATAAAGTTTTTTGGTAAGAACGGCGGAGATAAACGCTTTGTCTATTTTGTCTTTAAAGTGTGTGGGGGGGGGGGCACTTAATAAAACAAGTCACAAATTAGGCAATGTATTTTTATGAATTATTTCCCCTACCGAGTGAGTCACGCCTACCCCGAAAGGGAAATGTCTTAATGGTGTAATAATAATAATAATAATCCAACCTCTCCCTCTCTCCAAGTAAAAAAGCGTGAGATTTTCTCCGAACACCCCTCCCACCATATAGGTTCATATGATTAGTGAAATAATAGAACCCAACGAGAAAATTCAACTATTTCTTGTTTAATGTTCTTTCTTTTCAGTTGAGAATTCAATTATTTTGTTGATTAATCAATGCCTTCAATAAAATTTTTTTGTTGGTTACAAATTTAACTATTTTGTAGAAATTTTTCTCTTCCTTAACTGAAAACCTTTTGTTGCTTCAAAATTCAACTACTTTGTTCAAAACTCGCTTTCTTTGGTTAAAAAATTCGTTTTTTTTACAATATTCGTATTTTAGTTTCAAAATTTCAATAATTTAGTGGAAAAATTAACAATTGGGTGGAAAATTCAAGTATGTGTTCTAATGTTGCTCCACCGTACGAAAAATTAATTCCTTTGCGTGAAATTTAAATTTTTTTGTTAAAAATTGGTTCCCTTTTAGTTCCCAATATCCTTTTTTAACTGTCAAATTTAACTTTTTTATTTTTGGTGTCAAATTTATCTTTCTTAGTTGAAAATCCAACTATTTTATAAAATAAAATCAATTTTTTTAATTTAACCATCTAGTGGAAAGTTTATGTACTTTGTTCAAAATTCGTCTTTTTTCGTGGAAAGTTAATTTTTTTGGTTTAAAATTCAGATCTTTGTTTTAAAATTTAAAATTTTGTATGAAAATCCTTTTTTTCAAAATTAATTTTTTTGGTGGCAATTTAATTATTAGATTAAAAATGAACTTTTTGCATTAAAACTAACCTTTTTTTTTAATCAAATATTTTCATGTTAAAAATTTAACTGTTTTGTGGAAAGTTCTTTTCGTTTTTAGTACGAAATAATTTTTTTAAATCAAAACTATTCTACACCAAACTCTCGCTTTCAGTCCCTCCGTTCTGAGCCTTCCTAGTACCGCAGGCTTAAGCAGTTTCTGAGATGAGCAGGGCGAGAGCGGTTGCGACATTATATATAATTAAAAATTTGAACGCGTCCTCGGGTTGCGGATAGAGGGTCCCTGTACCGAGGGTTTCTGCTGAATATGGTTACAAAAATAAATAGGCAGTCGCGGACAATTGTCCAGGGGTGGTCCCGAAGGAATTAACCCCCAAGCGGAGGTGTGAAAACCGTGCCGAAAGCTGAATGGCACCTGGGTGAGGTGTCTAGAACGGTGACTCTGGGATACCGGGTGACCTCTCAGAGTAAGCAGCCTTATCCTTGCATGCGGGGCTCTACAAGGATGGACGAACCCCTTTCCCTAACTTCTCGTGGGAACAACAATGACAACATCAAACATAGTTGTAGTAAGTGCGGTTCAAAACAACAGAAGGCGCAGGGCTCCCGACAATGGGTCGGTCAACAATGCCGACCAATCTAGAGCTGGGGGAGCCAATGAAAATGGATTCAATGCGATGAATCGGCGGGATCTCGTGACCTTTGGGTGGACGGAGCAACTGAATCACGACTTGCTAGACTGCTACGATGCGAGTGTGGCCCGTGAACGAGGTTACATGGCACGGCTGCATGCTCTGTGGTACGAGAAACACCCGGAGCTATCGCACTTTTCGCAGCAACGGCTGCGAAACCATGCTGAACTACTCCGTAAAAGGGGCTATGTAAGCGGAACGCCTACTCTACC
>NC_046658.1:76607533-76616260 GCF_010883055.1 Belonocnema kinseyi
AAGTCGGAAGAGCCGATTCCAGAGTGGTTGGTGGAAGGGCGCACAATACTCCTGCCGAAAATAGGCAACTTAGCTGACCCAAAGAACTACAGGCCAATAACTGGTCTGAACACGTTTTATAAGATATTCACAGCTATCCTAAATAATAGGATTGTTCGGGCAATTGAACCTGTGCGGCAAGAAATGTATGAACAACGAGGCTCAAAGAAAGGCGTAGCCGGATGTCGGGAGAAGCTGCTCATCGATAGATGTGTCTGCAAAGATGCAGCATTCTACCAGCGTGACCTATCGATGGCCTGGACTGATTATCGGAAAGCTTTCGATTCTACATCCCATAGACTTATCATCTGTCTTTTGGAAATCTTAAAGGTTCATCCGCAAATAGTTGGGTGCATAGAGAGATTGATGCCGTTTTGGAAAACCAGATTTACTATCTCATCTGGAAAAAATCGTGTGACAACTAACAAGGTCATGTTTCAGGGAGGTGTCTTTCAGGGCGACACCATGAGCCCACTCCTCTTTTATCTTACATTATTGCCACTATCTCTAGCACTGCGCCATTCCGACGGGTACTTGTGCGGCAAACCTGCAGATCGAAAGTACAAGGTCACTCATGTATTTTACATGGACGATCTTAAGATCTATGCTAAAAACAGAGAGCAACTGCATCTAGCTCTGGGGATTGTCGAACGATATACTAAGGAAATTGGAATGGAATTTGGGTTAGACAAATGCGCCAAGGTTTATTTGAAGTGAGGAAAACTTAATGGCATCCCTGAAGATCCTGAGCTCGTTGATAGAAGCGCCATACGACATCTTTACGCTGGAGAGATTTATACATACCTGGGCGTGCCACAGAGCCGCATTCAGGATGTGACATCTATAAAGGATACTCTCCGAAGCAGATCCAAACGTCTCATCTGACAGATTTGGTCTTCCGAACTGTCGGCGAGGAACACAAAGTATCTGCAACGAACATGCTTGCCGTCCCGGTACTACTCTATTCATTTGGAGTAGTTCCATGGACGAAGAACGAGCTTAGATCTCTTGATATCGGGACAAAAAAGGTTATGCACATGAACAAAAGCATGCATCTCAAGTCTTCCGTTCCGCGACTGTACATCTCACGCCGTCAAGGGGGTCGCGGAATATTGAGTCTTGAATGTCTTCACAACAGGATTATTCTGGGTACAGCAAATAGAGTTGCAAATGGAAGAGACCCTCTTCCTGAAATGGTTAGGAATCACGAAGAAGTGGGCAAAGGAGCATTTCTATACAAAGCAGAGGAGGAGGCTGCTGAAACAGTCGGACTTGACTTCAGTATTAGGGGTGAGCAAAATGCATCAAATCTAATCTATCTAGAGTACTCACTCCTGAAAGCCCGGATTAAGAAAGCACAAGAGAAAAACTTTCGTGAACAGCTCCTCGATAAGAGGATGCACGGTATCTTCCACAGAAATGTGAAGGATCAGTCAATGTCTTGTGAGCTAACGTTTGCTTTTCTTAAATCGCCCGGATTAAAGTCTGGTACAGAGGGTTTCATTTTTCCATGACAAGACGGTGTCATTTTCATCTTAACATACCGTCGCCATATTTTTAGCCAAGACATTCCCGATGATAGCTGCAGGGCGTGCCATGCACACCCCGAGCATTTAGCTCACATACTATCTAGTTGTCCAACACACGCGGGAACGACCTAGATTCAAAGGCACAATGCGGCACTAAGAGTGCTTTATTACCATCTCTGTCACTCCTACGGCATTCACCTTAATATCGCCTTTCTAAATGCTACTAGGGAAATTGAGTCAATTGTCGAGAATGGGAAGTGCCGCATATACTGGAATTTTATATTCTCGACAATTGTTTCTGTTGTTCACTCGAGGCCTGACATGGTTCTTCTTGACTTCGAGAAGCGAACCATGTTCGTTATCGAATTTGCGGCACCAGCTGACAAAAACATCATAGCCAAGGAGAATGAAAAGAAAGAGAGGTATCGAGACCTTATAAGGGAGTTGCAACAATTGTACCCGGAATATTCTGTTAAACTGATCGTCCTTATCATCAGCGCTCTTGGAGGTGCCAAGCTTTCACTTGCTAATTGCCTAAAAAGCATCCCTGCGTGTCAACAATATGCTAGAACACTTGCGGGAAAAATGCAGAAGGCGGTTGTCCTTGGGTCGCTACGTGTTCTTGGGGTGCACGAGGCTTTTGCTGGATCGTCGTATTGATTCGTTCACAGACTGTAACCACCTATCTCACGGTTGTGTGATGCTATTTGAAGGAAACCCCCGACAGTGGAATCAAAGCAAAGGTTTAGTGTATTTCACTTTCGGTTTAAACGTGAAATTTTTTAGTAAAAAAATTAAACTATAATTTCTTACAAATATATGTAATTGATTGAAAATTCGTCATTTTTTGTTGGAAAGTAAATATTTTTTTTTTAATTTAAATTTGACTATATTTTCAAAACTGTATGTACTTTGTTGAAAATGCGTTTATTTATGGTATAAAATTAACCTCCTTAGTTGAAAAATTACCGATTTGATCAAAAATTGTATCAAAACTAAATAGATAACCTTTTTTTCTTTATTGACTGAAAAAATTTTCTTGGCTGAAAATTGAAATCTATTTGAAAATTCGTCTTTTACTAGTACATAACTGAATTTCTTGGTCAAAAATTAATCCTCGTGATTGAAAATTGCACTTTTTTGTTTAATTCAACTGTGCTTGATTTAAGATGCAAATTTTTTTGGTTAAAATATAATTAATTAAATTTTATGTCGAGAGCTAAAATTTTTTGCTTATTCATAAAAACAGTAAAATCTTCAGAACTACTGATCCTTAATCGTCTTGCGTCATTTTGGGATGAATTCTAAATAAATTCACGAGAAATTAGACTGATAATCATTTATGTTTGAGATTGAAACAAATTTTATTCGATTGATAAAAAATTTATTTAAATCCAACATATTCTTCGTTAAACCCAAATATATTATGTCCTTATTGATATAAGGTCTAACAAACGTTTGTATATTTTAAGTACAGAAATCGCTTAATTTAAATATATTTTGTTTTAATCAAATAAAACTTGTATTAATTCAAAGAACTTTGTATAATTCAAATTAAAGTGTGTTTGAATAAAATAAACTAAATGGAAAAAAGATGTGTGACTTAATCATTTTTCTCATTGTAGTCGGCAAAATTGGGTACGTTGGGGGGAGAGGGGTGGTCAAAACTTACTGACCCTAGCAAAGGTAATTTGAGAATTTATAATCTGAGAAAGAAACTTAAAGTAATTTATTCATGGCCCCATAGTAACAACCCCTGTGCATGAGGCCCAACGAGATGGAGTAATTATTGTCCGACGGCTGATGGGCATTAGGTCGTCCGATTCTGTAATCAAGGGGTCAATTGTTTCGCGCCCATTGGTGTATTACACACTTGAAGAGGCCTAAGTACGCCAGGCCGTGGTTTATATTGCGCGGAATTCTAGCCGATAAATTCGATTTTTTAGCCATGTACGAATATAGTACCGCCCATTTAGCCAAGCCGGAGGTCGAGCAGGGTTCCGCTCGCAGCTTTACAAGTGTCCGGCCTCCATTCAAGAGTCAACCTCATTGAATTATATTTCTCCACGGATTCGCACGCTGATCCTGGCTTCTACGCAAAATCGTAGGTCACATTGGATTTCGAAGTGCATTTATTTCTTTTCGCAAGGAAATGTTTAGTTCATTTTATCCAGGAATGAGGAAAGGTATTATGTGACACTCCCATGTAGAAATTGCGATTGAAATTTAGAAGGGACCCAACTAGTTTTCCCTATTTCTGATGGGACCCGTTCATTTTTCGGAACGGATAAAATTTAAGAAAGGTAAAATTTCAGAATGGGTTATAATACATAATGTTAAAACTTAGGAATACCAAAAATTCGGAAAAAGGAATAAATCAGAAATCCAAAACTCTGAATAGTATTTATTCGGAAACGTTAAAATTATGAGGGTGAACAATTAGGAATAAATAAATATACGGAGAGGAAAAATTCGGAATAGTAAATAAATGTTGCTATTAGCATGTCTATAGTTTTTTATTTATGGTAGCATACAAATATTTATAACAGTAAATTTGAATAGCGTATCATAATAAATTTATGATATCCGTAATTTTTAATTTTTCATGAAAAAATAATTATTTTTTATCATTCTATAATTCAAAAACAATTTTCAACGTACAACATAAATTTATTATGATATGATATTTAAATTCACTGCGATAAGCATTTATTTGCTACCATAAATAAACAATTATAACCTGCTAATAGGTATATTTATTAACAATTCCAAAGTTTTCTACTTTCCGAATTTTTCCTCTCCGTATATTTACATATTCCTAATTTTTCACCCTCCTAATTTTAACGTTTCTAAATTTTCACCCATTCCGCTTCTTTGGTTTCCGAAGAAATACCTTTTAGAGTTTTGGATTTCCGACTTATTGCTTTTTATTACTTTTTGGTATTCCTAAGTTTTACCATTATGTATTATAACCCATTCTGAAATTTTACCTTTCTTAATTTTTACCGTTCCGAAAAATGAACGGTTCCCTTTCTGATCGGGCTCTATCTAGAACTTCTAACAAAGTTCACACATAAAAATAATTTTAGTTGGCTTTCACGTGTTGGTGCAGCCATTTGCCTGTTTACTAAATCATAATTTAGTGGATACATACCTCAAGATGACATTGCTTCATCTATACTACAGCGCCATCTTCAGAAGGTATATCTAGAATTCTAGAGTATGCTGACTAACATAAGATCTAGCCAGTGCCTAACTAAAATGATAACTAAAATCTTTTTGGTTCTATAGTCTTAATCAGGAACTAACTAAAGCCTGACACAAACACAAGATTAGGACCTAACTAGACGCACATAGATTTTCTAGTCATGAGGAATTGAAAATCTAAACAGTGCTTAAAAGGGTCCTGATTAGAAATTACTAGACCAGTTATTCTAGTGAGATTTTGACTACGAAACTAATTGAAATGGGGACAAATAGGGCGGTTTTGTACATGGGCTGGAGTTTAGTTATTTTGCAATTTAAATTTGAGTATACTTTTCAAACAAAAAAAAAAGAAACAAATTGTATATAGATTTACAATAATTTTGTACATGGGATAATATTAAAGTAAATAATAACGAGTACAAGAAAAAGTGCCGCTGGACTCCCAACAATATCGCTATAGGGTAATGGCAGAGAAATTGATTAAATATACTGAGATCAATAATACCAAGAGTCTGAATGTAGATAGAATTACTAGATTAGTCCTCTTTTTTTAAATTTATTCCAAATTTCTACAAGTGATTATAGAATGTGATGACATAATTGTGCTAAATTTTAAAAATCCCGATTGTGGAAAAATACTGATGAAATAATTACCGAAAGAGAATATTCCCGAAAAGATAAAACTGCATAAAAGGTCGATCAATTTTGAGTTTGTTAAAACTCACATATTCCATGTACTTTTTTATGTTGAATACGAATGTGTCCGGAAAAATTGTCGCTTTCTTATCGTTTTAGAGATTTCGACATTTTTATTATCAAAAATTTCGATTTGTTTTAATACAATGGTAATACGAATTTTTCCACTCTAAACAAAATGTACCCCTCCTCACCCCTTACCCCTTACCTCTGATTCATCCTATTGTACATACTACCCCCCCTCTCCATGAAAAATCATTGGAAAATTTCGGGGCGTCCTCGAGTCAGAAACGTCTTTAAATCGGTATTGGTCCTAATTCAAAGACATCTCAACATTTACAACATTTATAACTCGTAGGCACTTTGGATCCTTTTCCAACAGGCTTTGTGAGGGGGCAGTGTAGTGTTCAATAAGGCTGGTGGAGAATCTGGAAAAGGGTTTTTGGGTGCCCTCGAATTCGAAACAGTCGTGAGTGGGTTTAAATAATCATTTGTTGGTACTTCCCATCACTTTCTACCAGTTTTTTTATTGAGCGAGGGGTAGGGGGTGGGGAAGGGTGCTAGTGGGTAGACTCGTGTTCAGCATAAAAAAATACATGAAATATGTGAGTTTCAACAAAATCATGGGTGATTCAACTTTTATCCCCGAAAATAATATACTGCTGAAATTCCGAAATCCCGTATTTATGCTTACGTTAAATATTACATTTTTTTCGACTATTTGAAAATTCTTCAATTTACTATTTTCGGAAAGTGGAAAACTCGGAAAACTTCATGAATCTACTATTTTTGGTAATTTTGACATTCATGTTTAATAATTGGTTGCATCTAGTCCAGTCATTCCGAAAAATTTGGGAGCTGGAAAAGGTCATGGGCTGGTGCTGACATTTTGGGACGACTAGCCTAATTTATGAGGAACGTTACACTGCTCATCCTGAATTTTGGGATGACGCGACACATTGTATGAAATTTCGTAAATTCAAATTTAGGGAATTAGGATTTTTGGGAATGACATCATTTTTCCGAATTTTGAGAGTCCGGAATGTGAAAGAATACTGAAAAAATAATTATCCCAAGTTATTTAATTCGCGAATTTTAAAATTTCCAAAATCAATATAATTTGAAATTTCTAAAGAAAATGTGATACTTCATTTAAAAACAAACAGCCCACGTGAAAAAAAGATTATTCTAACATAAGGGAAACTATTAAATATTTCATTTGATTGAAATATACAAATTTGGTATAATTATGTCACAAAAACAAGTTCGAACTAAATTCTGCTTCAGCAAGACTTTTTAAGGATGAATTTGCTAAGAAAAGCTACTGAAACGGGAACGTGGACGTATTTTGAATCTTTCTCGTGCCTAAAATTGGCCTTATTTTATTAGAACAGTTTAGTAATGACAATTAAATTTATGAAATAAAGAAAATTATTTATTTATTTTTTATTTAAATTTTTCTACGAAGGTATTGTTTTCAAAGTGTTCTGGACGACGAATTTGAAATAGTGGAAGTTGAAAAAAAATATTATATGGCATATTTCCAGTACGTTTGTTCCGAACAAATTCTTCTTCAGCAGGGTGCAGTTTTGAAGTTTTTTGTGCTTTTTTTTATAATGTAGGACATTTTTGGAATATGAAATCTCGCAGCCTGTAAGCACACCTTGCAAGAAATAGTCATGGATCTTTTCTGTTTCTTCAGTCAAGATAAAATTGTTAATCAGCAGAATTGTTATATTTTAACTTTTTTTGACATAAATGTGTATACTTTTTTTCTTAAATTAAAAGTAGTAAAGAAGTAGCATTTTGCGAGATGCTAGCTAGACAATATTTTTAACTTGCTTCTAGTTAGACTAGTATTTTATTAGTTTATAATAAAGAAAAACATCAAATGAAACTAAATTATCATTCCTAATGAGTTGTGTAGTGTCCATTCATGTCCTTTTCACAACATTGATATACTGATTTTTCTCCAGTTCTTCTTCTCCATAAATATTATCGTCTGACATATAACAACCTCGCAGTTCTTTCAGAAAGGAGTAAAACGTAACTTAGCACCTGAATGTCAGAGTAGAGTAAATGCGTCTTATCGCAACTTTCCGCACATTCGATACGAATACAGGTGTATTCTATTATTAATGTTTCAACTTGGTAGTTATGTAAAGATAAACGCATAATTACAGATAGATGCATACATGTACAAAATAAATACATCAATATCAACTAGAGGTAAGTACATCATAATAATGATAATATCGGAATGTACTCACAGAAGAAGATGATGATGGTGATGATGATGATAAAGTAGAAGATGGAGAAAATGAATAGGAAAAGAAAGGAGATGGCGATAGAGAAGGAGAAGATCCGGATGAAAAGAAAAAATAGCAGAAGATGTGGCTTTATCGCCTGATCTTGAACTAACACCTTTCAGGGCATATTCCGCCATTTATTACGGAGAGCAAGGTGTTCCAATAATTGCGCAAACGCCACGAGATTGCCTGCATACGTAAGTCATCGGTAATCGCTCTTGCGAGGAGCACGTCCGTCTCCTGCATTTATGTTGGATGCTGCATCTTGTGTGCGTCTACTGCCATGCCGCCGAAGCGGTATTGTAATATTGTATGCGCTCCCGCGTGCGATCTGTGAAGGGGAAGAAAAAAAAATGTGACGTTGGTACTTGTCATTTCCAGCCGATGGATAGCACAGTCGTGCCCATTACGGTTACCACGACTATAAATTATTGGAATGAGTCTATCACGTCGTACCAGGACTCCGTAACGGCGATGTGAAATCGACGCTTCAAAATCCAATGCATTATGTCAAACAACTGATTTATTTAAACACAAAAAAGATTATTAGATTCCAAACACTGTATAAAGTAATCTTGCAAACTTGTCTGAATAGCTCAAAATATTTCTAGTTGATGGAACTATTCTGACAAATCTACATAAGATTAAACATAGTGCAAGATACAAGCAAGCCAGTACGTTTCGCAATCGATCTCACTTAAGTTCGGATAGAGTAGTTTAGCGTGGGAGTTTGTAATTATCGACCTTGAAAGAATCTTCCGCCTCAGGATGAACCGCTGAGTTCTATGAATTAAAGTTTAAAGTTTAATTACTTTAGAATTACTTCATATTCTGCAAAGTACATATATCTTTCAAAACGTTGTGCAAATAGAAAGAAACTTTTATGCTACAACATTTTAATATGCGACAGAATTAAGAAACACCTGAAAAATCAGTTCGAAAACTAT
>NC_046658.1:76616360-76637208 GCF_010883055.1 Belonocnema kinseyi
AATATTAAATTAATTATTCATCAGTGGAGGATTATATCCCTTAATTTTTATTAAAATTTAAAGCCTAATTAAAGCCGATAATCTCGATTTCAGCAGTTAGAAAGATGTGTTCAATAGTAAAAACTTTGAATTCTAGAATTTTGTTTTATTTAAATGGTTTTTCCTTTACAACGTTCTTTTCAAGTATGCGCATACGGGCAAAAAAGTACAGATTCCTTTACATTTTAAAGATTTTTGTCTACTTCTGAGGTCGAAATAAGGTCTCATTAGGCACCACAGCCGTCATTCGAGATTTAATATCGAAAGATGTAAAAAAAAGATTCACTTTTTTTGCGCAATTTACATATACACAAAATAACTTATCGAGTTTGAAATTTGAGAATTTTTTTACTTTTCTTGTAATCACATGAATTTATTATCTGTTAAACTTTGCCTATGATGTTTTTATTTAGGGTCTGAAATTTTCCATTTGATATATCACTTGCATACAAATATTTTTCAAATTGTCATACACGCAACAGTTAACAGAAGTGATAACCTTAAAACGCACTAGAAGTCAAGTAGCCCTAATTGAAAATTGAAATCAGTAGATCATCAATTTAAATTGTTTATAACAAACTCAAGAACACATTCTTTACGAGTCGATTTTTAGTAGCTAAATTTCGTTTTTTCATCCTCACCAACAGCTAGAATATGTCGTGTACGTTTCTTGGTGCAATAGTTTGAAATAAGATGACAATTATGTAGTTTTCAAACACTTGGCACCAACCAATTTTTTCAAGCAAAAAAGACCATAAGTATGCAGGGATTTTTCAATTAATTTATTGAGTTTGTTTAATTAATATGCAGGTTTCTAAACATAATTATATCTCTATGCTTTAAATATGTTTTCTTTCTTTTGAATTTATTGATTATATTATTGCCTAACTTTTTCTTTTCCGTAACCAGAAGTTGAAAAAACTAAATTAGAAGTAAGTAGCTATTAATCTCAATCCAAACTATGTTCCTCTTTACCCCTCAGTATTAGTCATCCAATTTCAAGAAAAAGGGCAAAAGCTGCTTTTCAGTAATATTATTTAGCAAGGTATCAAAAATTAAATGAGTATACAAATAAATATTCATTTTGATTAAAAGCATAATTTTATATATGCTGCTTCACAAATTATAATATTGTTATTTTTTGCTATGTCCTAATTTCCCCTACAATTTCGAAACTCTACATAAAAATCCTTCTACAGCCACAAGAAAGTGTCTGAGCTTGCTTAAAATTTCAGATAATTATGCTAAGACAATATACAATATAATAAGTATCATGAATATCAATAAAAATTTTAATCAGACTTTGAAAAGTGTCTTAATTAATTTAATCAAAATACAAAAAATTACACACACAGTACGAGAAAAAAAAGAATGAGACAAAACTTGTTTATCAAAAAAAAAAAAACTACAAATTTTCAAGTAATTTTTGATAGGATAAGTATTTTTTGTTTTAATCGTACAACATAACATTCAAAATAAAAAATGTAATTAGTTGAAAAAAGACACAAAGTACGAACTAAAATTAACAGACAAAAGTTGTTCACCGAAAAAAGATCTTTAAATTTGTTATTAGTCATTTTTGATAAGACAAGTAGATTTTGTTCCAATTATAAAAAAAAATAAGATTTAAAATAAAAAAATTAAATCTTTGAAAAAATTACACAACCTATCAAAAAAATAAGCAGACAAAATTAGCTCTTCCAAAAAGTAGCGACAACGCATTCCAGTTGTGTTAGAATTAATTAAAAAGATTTTTCAAAATAAAAATAATAAACTTGTTGAAAAAACGAAACAAGGTACGAACTATAATTAACAGACAAAAGTTTTTCACCCAAAAAAGATCTTTAGGACGCGTAGATTTTCTTTCAATTATAAAAAAATAAGATTTAAGATAAAAAATTTAATTTTTGTAATAACGACACAAGAGATCAAAAAAATAAAAGTTGTTTTACCAAGAAATATCTACATGTTTGTTATAAGCTTTGGTTAGAAAAATATATTAAATATAAAAAAATAAAATGTTTAGAAAAAGGACACTACATAAAATAAAATTTGATTTAACTCGGTGGCCCATGCGGTGAACACTAGCCTAGCAAGGGAATTGTTCATCTCCGGAGAGTCGTGGGACCAGTACCTCTAGAGAAAAAGGTTTTCTCTAAGTACTTAAGGCTGTTGCTCTTGGTGGTTCGGAACCCACCTTAAACTGTAGGTCCCCCTTCCACCACCAAGTAAGTGTGTAGAGGGTGTGTAAAGGAATAGAGAAGGTGTAAGAAAAATGTTAACCCTTAGGGGACACATTAGAAGCTTCCATTCCAGTTAAATTTATGGAGAAATGACACAAGTTTCAATACAATGTTTAATAATGATTTTTATTTTAATAGAATGCGCACGCATTTTATTTAATGATAAAAAGAAGACAATGAAAATAAGATACAAATATTCAAGTAATCATAAAAAATAAGATTTGTACTTTATTTTGCAATATATGAATAAAGAGTCCCAGACCGAGGTACAGAAATAGATATAATATACATTGGATATAATAGAGTTGAACGTAACATAAAAAAATGGGGATTTTCGACGAAGTAAAGTGCGAAGCATGAGATACCTAATAAAATGTGTTCGTTAAAGCCGAAGGAGCTTTAACAAAGGACAATTTATGATCACCGAATGAGCGTTGTCAATGCTTTGACCCTTAATTTTAAAAGGCTTGTGCCCAAAAGTTGAGGTAAATTCAAAGACTGAGAGCGTAGCGCGAGGTAAATGCATTATCGAGCGCGAAGCACGAGAACCAAAAGTCGCGCGTTCAAACTTACAATCGAAGCTAGCCGCACGCGATGAGAATGTTCTCGGACTGTGAGCAGATTTTTGTTTAGGTTGATCACAAAAAACCGTCTTTACTGACAAATAAAATTCTACCAAAGAAATATCAGTCCAGATGCTTCAGTTCAAATTACCTCAGTACATTCATAGGTACAATATTGAAAATACTAAGATTGAGGCACAAACGATTAAATATTTTAAAGAAATCATTCATCAATAAATCGAATGAAAACAATTGCAGCCCGTGAAGTGGAATGTCATCTATTCTAGGCTAGGATGATCTTTGGAGTGAGAGGCTTCAGTCCTTGAGCTGTATGTGGATGCTGTATACATCATACAGCAGAGCAGTCCCTCAAGATCATGCTTTTGTGCATGTGCCCGCATATGTGTGATTCCAATTAACATTATCCTAGATATGAGATGAGCAGCTAAGAATTTCCATATTCTACATTATAAGGTTAACGCGTAAGGTGTGATCACTGATCACTTTTCGCCAAGATCGTTGATCGAATGATAAAGTCTATCTGTCACCTTGAGTCCACATCACGCACTTGTCTGTTAGCATTTTTCTCCACAGATCGCGGATTCTCGAGGATATTCCACGGAAATACATTGGAAATGAATGATGAGCAGATTTATAATTAGCACATGGAGATGCTGGCGTTGATGGTTATCAGCATTATTTGCAATAATCGATTATTGGTTTGCGTATGCGAGTTTATTATCTTTTCAATCATGTCTAGGGCAATTAATGGTTTCTCAGAGTATGTTATTGATTTTCAGGATTTGTATCGGTTCATCAGGTTTTCTTAGGTCACACAAATGAAAACTTGATTTTTCAAGGTCCATGATAAAATATCATTTACATGAAATAGCAGTTCTTCATTCTGGCATATAGGATTTTTAAAAGATGAGGATGATATCGTTTTCAAGTTTATCGCAAGGTTTCTGTATCAAAGCATGCATGGACCACAGGCGATGAAAAGAGCAGGTTGGAAGTGGCCTTTATTTTCAAAGAAAACATTATCGTAACACCCGCCTTGTCCATGACGATGAATGCTGACTGGTTTGCTCGTGCGTGCATTGAAATAATATTTAACTATTTGCATGCAAGCATGCGATAGCATTCAAGAAACGTAGACCGTCGGATCACGCGTCGTTCATTAAAAAATCTGTGGTCAAAAAAGCTACAGATGCAGTATTTGATTTTTTTTTGTAAAGGTTAAGCATTCAAGGAAAATTCTGAAATTTAATAAATGTGTCTCTAGTTAAGTAGATGTAACGAAGTTCTGTGATAAAATACTTTATTAAATAATCATTTTTCATGATCATCAATTATGTTTTTCTCACGAAAGAATCATTTATTACTCACAATAGACCTGTCGTGAAATGAAATTTGGCCAAGGAAAGTTTTGGAAAACGTTGTGATTGTCCCACGCAAAACCACAAACACAATAGCAGTGTATAATAAAACATAAATGGTCTGAATACATTTCATTGTTAAATCTAAATACATCAAAATTCGAATATTCTTTCTCTAAAGATCTTCAGAGGGAGAGATCCGCTATCAATCTTGTATAAATCAGGTCTCTGAATAGGGGCGGATCTATCGCTTTTTTATATTAGTTGATCAACAGCTAGAATCGAGAAAATCTAAAGTTTCTAGAAGACCACAGAACAGATTTTGGACGCGTGTGAAGGTGTAACAATCCGAAGGACTTGGTCGCGTTCCTCTGGCTTTTATAAAATATATAGAAGTCGTTCGGCAATTCGAAGAGGGTGGATAATTTATTGGCTTTCCTTATACGTGACTACCCGGCTCATTTTCGAAAGAACTAGCGATCGTTCACTCTTCTTGGCTACTCAACAAGAAGCAGATCATAGTTCAGACTGTAGGGAGGGATATAGGAAAAGAGAGAAAAATGAGGGTGAGAACGAGAGGCGGAGTGGACGAAAAATAGGGGCAGAACTGAGCCACTCGAAGGTGTCACGAGGCATTCAGAAAAACCAAAACATCTATTCTCATTCGGCATGGACAATAACGACCCCGTTGATCGGCCTGACAATAGGGACTGACCCTGGTCCAGATCCCAGATAAATTTCGCATTATTTGAAGAGATCGGACCACGTGAGCCGGACTGGGTCGCGAGTTCTCAATGGACCCGGTCCTTTATTCCCGTAATTGTCCTGCTAGACGGCTTTCTAGGAGAGACACTTATTTATCGCAATTGCAAACGAATAGACCCCCGGCTGTCTTTCAAATCGCTGACGCGTTCCGAAGGAGCCGATACATGCTTTTAACATCAGTAACTATTATGGATATGAAACATGTTCTCCTTATTTTGTTCTCATTTAAAAAGAGATATATTGGTTCATACTTTCTGAAATTATTTTAAAGTACAAATTACATCATAAGATTAAAAAAATTTTATTTAAAAGGCAACTCAAGTAAAATTTATCTTTCAGAAGTAATCTCATTCCATGGTTGTAAAAAAGTGCGATCTATACATTTAAATTAATAAAATATAACTTAATTTTTTTGATGATTTCTTCATTGCAGAAAGAAATTTTATTCGGACATTCGTTTCGAACTAGTTTATTGTCCAATTTCATAAAACAAAATATAGGCATCTTCATTTGAACTTTATCAAGGTATATACGAAATTAAGCTTTGTACAGAATTTAATGTTATTTACTAATAGTAAGAAATGAAAATCGAAGTCATTATCATTGTCGATAATTTTACTGGTCAGGGTAGAATACATTTTGATAAAAAAACTATCGGTTTTTTGTAGCAAGTTAAATGTTTCATAATAAAACGTGTGATACTATATTTGCACATATAGAACAGAATGCTTTAAAAGTTAAAATCTTTCCATCTATTTAATTAAGTATGCATCAGGGTGATCTAAAAATGATTTGGAAATTTTTTTTTATAATTTGCATGAATACCGGCCGGAAATTTTTTCGAATCCACACAAGAATAAATCTATTTTTTTTTTTTTTTTTTGAAAGAAAATTATATTTTCAGGTCCCGTAAGCCAACATTTCTCTTCACAATTAGCAAAAGAATACAGATAAAATATCACTTTTCAAATATCAGGCCCATAAATCTAATTTATAGGGTCCCAAAAACCCAATGAAGGATAAAGTGGGTTTTGCGAGATTCGGGCGCAAATTCTAATTTTTTAAATAGGGTCTTTAGAAATTTTCTTATGGAATAGAATTAAAAAGTCACGGTTCAAAGAAAAATCAAAATTTCAATTAGAGGGAGGTAATAGTTCAATCGTTTTAAAAAGAATGATTGTTTAAACAATTTATTATTATCAATGATATTCCTTGAAAATAATACTAGAATATTGCAGCTTAAAAAAAAATTATTTTTTCAAAAATAAAAAGGATAAGCAAATTTAAACATTTCAGAAAAAACGCAATTTTTTAGAACTTATCTATGAAAAGATAGTTAGAAACAATATTAAATTGTTTGAAAAACTTTTTTGTTAGTTTTCATTAATTATTACCTCACTAAGTAAAGAAAGGACTGAAAGCGAAAGGTAAACATTTCCGGAAAAAGCCGCACCTATCAGGCATTGATATAGATGAAGATAGTGATAAACATATCAATAGATTTTTTAAACAATTTTTTTTGCTTAATGTAATTAAAAAGTCTTGCGGGGGTGATATTTTAAAAGTTATATTTTATTTATATTCTATGGCTAATTGTGAACAGAAATTGTGAGTTTCAATTCGATTCAGATGGTATTGAGGATTCTGAATAAAATTTACAAACACGTCTTTTTTCTTATAGGAAATACGTGTTAATTTTTTTAAATGAAAAACTGGGTGGATTTTTGGGTGAATTGGCCCAAATTTCGGACTGGTATTGATAAAAATGTTTAAACAAATTTTTAAATCACCCTAGTATAAATTGATAGTACTCATTGATGTGCAATATTTCTGGTTGTAAATTGAAATATAAATCTTTGCATTTATTATGGAAATGGGTCAACAATTTTTCTTTCAGAAGTGATACTTACTCTAGCTAATTTTTACTTAGAGAAACATTCCCTAAATAATTAAATATTTTTACAATTAGTAATAGTAAGGAGAACATTCATGATGAATAATTCTGTAGATCAATGTATATTTTTAACCTGAGTTTTCGAAGTTTGAATTAATCAAACATAAGATTAACGTCGAAGAGTAAAAAAAAAGACTTCAAAATAAAGAACGATGTGTTTGGGAAACTTTTCCCGTCAAAAAAATGTTTTTTTCTGAAGTAAATTGTAAAACGATAAAAAAGGTTATATTAAGGTCTCAAAAAATTAAAGAGACTAGTCAATTAAGGAGTATATTTTTAAAAATAAGACAAAAACTGTATCGTAGTTTATGAAGCTTATGAAGTTTAACAATAAAAAAAAAATTGGAATACAATTATCTCGTTTTGAGTATTTTAAATTTCGGAGATTTAACTCTTTATTTTATTTTATTTATCAACGGTTAAAATTCCTGATCATGTCGCGGAAATTTTAGCTTTAGGTAAACTTATTATCGCGTTCCTTCATCAGCACTTTCAATGAAAAAAAGTCCATTGTTTGTCAACGTTAATTACGTACACGGTCTTCATGTATTTCTAAACTGTAAATTTGCGTTCGTCCTTCCTAATATACGATAAAGTTTTCTTTCTAATTTTGAAAACTGTAGTCCTTAATTGATTAAAGTCTCAGGTAAAAAATGTATATTAATTTAGGAAATTATTTATCATGATTGTTTGCTTTAATATTACTAATTGTAAAAATATAATTATTTAGGTTAAAACCTTTTGAAGGTTTCGAAAAAATTTTTTCAGCTCAATTTTATTTTAATTTATGTAGACCGTATGGCATATAGTAAAATCTGTGATTTAAAATTCAGAGAAGGCAATTTCCAGGAAATCGATTTTCATTGCTCATTACGATTTCTTGTTACCATCCGGAAGCCAAATTCAGCAAGAACCCTTTATCGACCTTAGAACCCTCGTTGATTGCATTCATTGATGCAAAGCATAAGGGAAGAAACTGTTTTCTTCCGACCTGATCGTCGCGATTAATCACGTCTGCAAGTCACAATCGTTCGTAATCTGTATCTGGCAGTACAAACTACATATGCGCATGTGGGACCAGCTTAGCTTCTTTTTTAACATGGATTGGCCTCCTAATTCATTGAAGATATTCAGCTTGGTACGGTAGTTTTCTGGCGTCAATTCATAACAAGGTATTAACGAGGTCGTGATGAATGGGACATTAGACAACACCAAGCATCAGCATTCATTTCTGCTCTCACGATTCCGAGAATCTGCTGCGCCTATGTAACCGTAAAAGTGAATGTGAAAGAGATATTTCAATGGTCTGTGAAAAATAGTCGCTAAATATTGATACAAGATGTCACACATAGATATTTTATTGATACAAGTAACTCAAAAGGACGCATATGGTAGTGTATTAATGCATATGAGGTTCATTTGCGCATTTGCATATTGCCATGTGGACAACATTTTATGACTTAGGGGCTGTATAAATATTTGGCGAAAGTTTATTCTGCGTTGGAATAAAAGCTGTCGTCTGTTATAGCGTCCTTAGTAGCAAGGGGAAAACGGCAAAGTATGAGTGAATTCGAGCTATAAATTGGGTCACCAGATTAAAAAAAAAAAAACACACAAAAAAACAAAAGGTAAATTTTGGTTAAAAATTAAACATATTTCGGCTAAAGTTTCGCCGAGGTTAGGAGAATAATTCTGAGCTCGTCTACTGCGTCACGCTGAAGTGAGCAAATTTCGGTCAAACATGTAGAATCAGTAACAGAAAGCACCAAAAAATGGTTTCTTGCTGATATATCTCCTCCGAAATATATTATACTATTGAAGACGAATTAGAACTTATCTAATACCATTTAGCAAACAGCGCAAAAAGCAACTGACATATGGGATTCCTCATTTCACAGAATAAAGTAATAATAAAATTAGATGCGGGAAGTTTTTTAGAGGGATACTCTTTTATTCAGACAAATTCACGATTTTCAAAACACATGTTTTTTGATGGAAAAACAAAAGAAAGTTTTACCGATATTTTGTTAAAGTTTATCCTGTAAAGTTAATTTGTGTGGCAGCGAATCTTTCATCGGAAATCGGGGTAAAGTTTATCTTCTTTTTTTTCTGTGTTCTCTTCAGTTTATTGAAGTCAAACGACGATAGATAGCGCTGGCGTCGTCATTCTTGCTACATTTTGGATAAAAATGGAGCAATTATAGGGTGAAAGATTATCCAGTCAAGGTTAAAAATTGGAAATTATCTTGGATTCATGTAAAGTTTATCTGTCAAGGTTAATTTTTGTTGCGGTGAATGGTTCACCTGGAATTGATGTAAACTTTATCTTTTGTTTTCCTGTGAACGCTTAGTAAATTTCCTGGTGTTAAATTTGAGCAATGTTCATATTTATTATTTCAGGCTTCACATTTTCTCACATGCGCCTCCTTTACCTTTTTTAAAAAATTCTTTTTTCTCTATTTTCAAAACGTTTTCCCTTATTCGCCTTCTTCTCATTTTTTGTACAAATTCGAACCGCCTTAATAGAACCCAATAAGAAACTTCAACTATCCTGGGTTAAAAAGGTTACTATTATATTTTTGGTTTGAACTTTATTTCGTATGGTTAAAAATTCTATTATTTAGTTAAAAATTGACTTATTTCCTTTGAAACATAACTATTTCGCCGAAAAGGCATATTTTTTTTCTGAAAAGTCAAATGTACGCTTAAAAGTTCAATTACTTTGTTAAAAGTAATTTTTTGGCTTAGAATTCATCTCTTTAGATGAAAATTAACCTATTTTATTTGAAAAAAGCAAATTCCCTTGGCTAAAAAATCACCTTTGGGTTGAATGTTAAACTCCTATGTGAAAAAGTCATTTTGTTTTGTTACAGATTTATCATTTTAGTTGAAAATTCTTCTCTTTGGTGTAAAATACTGTGTTTTCATAGAGATGATTTTTTTTGGTTGAGAATACACTTTCTTTAAGTAAAAATTTAATTATTCCGTTTTTGGTTAAAAATTGTTTTTTTTTTCGTGTTCAAAATTCAACCATTTGCTCAAAAATTCATGTTTTTTCAATTAGTCTTTTGTTGCATGAAATTAATCTTCTTTTTTTCTTAAAGATTCAACTATTTTTTTGAATATTCACATATTTTGTTCCAATTTAAATGTTTTTTATTTAAAGTTAAAAATTTTTTTTCATAAAAATATCATCTAATACATGTTTCGTTAAGGATTCATCTTTTTGGTTGAAAAGGAAACTACTCGATTTAAAGCTAAACTACTTTAAAAAAAATTCATTCTGTTTTATTGGTTTAATATTTATCATTTATGTAAAAAATTCATATTTTCGGATAGGAAATTTATATTTTTTGATCAAAATTGAATATTTTTGTGAAAATAAAACTCGTATTTTTGTCTCAGTAATTAAAATTTTTCATAGGAAAATAACTTTTCTGTTTAAAAATCATGTTTTTGTGTTGAAAATTAAACTTTTTTGCAGGTACTTAGTCTTTTTGGTTTTTAAATTCAAAAATTTTACTAAAAATTAATATATTTTGTTGAAAATACGCTTTTTTAGTAGAAAATTTATTTTCTTAATTTTTGCGCTCACGAGTCACAAAGTATTTGTTCCGAGAAGGACAATCTTATTTTGTCAGTAAAATTCTTCTTCTTGTGACTTCTGAGCTTGAACAACTAGATCAACGATATATTTGACAAGCTCCAAAAATTCTGTACTATATATTTCTATTATTTTTAAATAAATAAGCAGTTCAAAATTCATAAAATGGAAAACTTGATAAGGACCATTTCGTCCCCCTTTAAGTATAAAAATCTGTTTAAACGTGTCTTTATTTCATTTGGGATTTCATTTTTGGTCCATAACTAGTTGTCATTCTCATGTTTTCAATTCTATTAGAGGTGATTACACAAAATAATGTCTGGTCCGAGACCTTCGACAAAAGGTTGTGCATAATTGAATAATGGATGCAAGCATCTGTCGCATATTTTTGTCATTGATTTCTGTTTAGGAACCAGATTTAAAGGTCATCAATTTCATATAGCAATGACTCGATGAGACCCGTACAATCCTGAGGATCTCGTTATGCGTAACCAAGTAAACGGAAGCTACACAAAAGGAAGGGCTCCTTCTAAAGGAAAAGGGACTCTTAATCTGACGGTTCACATAAATTCGCGGGAACGAGTCAGTTTTCGTCCCGAATGGATCTCGGATACGGCAAATTGGGATCTTCCAGATGTTCTTCGATTGGTTTCGACCTAGGACTTATGATAATAGATTTATTCATTTTCAGGGTAGCGTTCAAAGTGATTTGAAAGTCAATGCTGGAAAATTCAAAATATAAGCAGTTTTGGGAATTTTTCAACTGTTCGTAGTTTGTATTCTTACAAAATAACAAGTGACTGGGAAATGGGGTGACTATTCCCAAAAATAGGAGGAAAATGGAGAAATACATGTAAAGAAATGAAATTAATGTAAATAAAACATTAAATTCAATTTTAGATGCTTTATATTCCTAAAATTCTAAGTCTTCTTCTACTAGATTTTCAATGAAATATTGAATTATTAATATAAAAGCCATTTTTAACAAAAGAATTAACCTTTGAACCAAGTGTTCTCAAGTTAACGAAAATAATTGTTTTTAAAACAGTTTACTTTTATCCTCAAAAAGATCAATTGTAAACAAGAAAGTTTATTCTCCGTCACGAAATATGAATATTAAAATAAATAGTTCAATTTTCAATTTAAAAAAATTAATTTTATAACTCTTCAACTGTCTGCATGGTAAAGGTAATTTGAAGTTGCCTGTGATATTGGGGCATATGTTTGCAACTCATTCCTACCTTTTTCAGGAATATGGTCATGAAAATATCGAAAAATTTAATACATAGATATAAAAGTTAAAAAAATAAATAAAATGAAAATGTAGTGAATACTTTTATAACTTTTGCATTATATGATTTTTTCCTTTCCGCTTCTTGCGTAGGCATATATTTGCCAAACAAAATGCACACAATCAGCATCACTGACACAGACGCATTGTTGCATAAAAAAATTTAATTAACTTCAAATCAAGAAAATAACCGTACGAGTAAGAATAATAAAATACTTTCATGCTCTAAGAAAATATAAATCGTCTCAAGAAAATGTACTTAAATAAAGAAAGTCAAGTTTTTTAAACCAAGTACATCTTCCTGTGTTAAAAAAAATGTTTATAGATCAAGAAAACGTTGTATCGTCCGTACTGATAACGATATTTTGTTAATTCAATATTAATTCTTATTCTCTGTAGTTTATCGAAGAAAAATTCTTCTTACTTATTGAAGGAACTCTAAAGTGCATTTAAAAATCGCCATCTTTTTCTTTGATGAAAGGATATTACTATTAGATATTTTTTCCAAGTCGTAAGGCGCATGCTCTTCAGCCAGTTTATAGAAAATCAGATTTCAAAATTAGAGTATTTTATATAGTTTTAAAAGACATCTTCAAACCTCGTTCTGTGGTACTGAACAGTGAATTTGGCGCTAAAGAAAGACTATAAAAATACACACAAAAAAAATAGAATTTTTTCATTGGACATAATAATTAGTGAGGCTGTTTTTCTAGAAACTGGCTTTTTTGGAGAACGGCTTTCTAAACCAATTAGTGATTAATATACTACTTGTCAACTTCGTGAAAGTAACATCATGAATGTTAATTTGATTATTTTTGTCCCTTTTCGGAAGTGAAAAACGCCTCTGTACATGTTGCGTTCAAAACGCGACTTATACTCCAAAATATAGATTGGTAACTATTTAAATTAATAAATAATTTTATATGGCACCACTGTATGTTTAATAAGGGCCGTTATATTTTTTTAAATATATAAATGTAGCATTTTTAATATTCTTTTCAAAGCTTTCGTTTTTAAAGTCATATGGTAGTACGGCGGCAAGTGATATTATTATTTCTATTCGTTTATTACAAATGTGTAGGTGTTACCACTGGTTGCAAAAAAGCGTTTTTCACTTTCAACGACATTCCAATTTTCACTCTCCCCTTCAATTACATATTATTATTAAAATAAAGATAAATGTGTAATCGAAACTGAGCCACTCGAAAATAGACCAAGAGACAATAAAATTATATGCAATGAATTAAAAATAAAAACTGAAGGCGGAAATAACTCTGGTCTTCCGCTGAACCGTTATCCGAACTAATAATCCGGTGTAATTCTATTCATTAAGTGTAATCTGGATTAATTTAAACAATTCTAAGAAATCTTTGTATTCTAAAGTAATCTACATAATTCGGAGCAATTCAGGTAATCCAAGCAATCTATATTCAATCTTTAGTAATCCACTAATAATCCGATATAAAGCACTTGTGATGCAGATAATTTGAAGTAATTTAGGTATTGCAAATAATTAACTTTTAATCCAAACAATTTAGAATAATTTAAATAGTTTTTAGTTCTCTTTTTGAAAATTTAACTATTCCACAGTTTGTTAAAAAACTATCTTTCTTAGATGAAAGTTTGTTCTTATTTTTTTCTGAAAAAATTAATTTTTTTCGTGAAAAATTCATGTTTTTAATTTAGAATGCAACTGTTTGGTAAAACGTTATCCTACTTTGCAGACAATCAGACTAAGTTGTTGAAAATGTGATTTTTTTTTTAAATTAAGTTTGTCAACTAAAAGTTCAACTATTATATTTTTAGTTAAAAATTTATGTTTTTAATTTCAAAAATTCGACTATCTGGTTGAAAAGTCATGTATTGTATCAATCAAATTAAGTTTATTGTAGAAAATCAATCTTCCTGCTTGAAAATGTAAATTTTTTTTTTAAATTGAGCTATTTTTGTGAAAAATTCATGAAATGGGTTTAAAAGAAATTTTTTACGAATAATTTTTTGTACAGAAATTTTATCAAATACATTTTTTACTGTTAATTTATCCTTTTATACAGAAAACTTTATGCATTTCGTTAAAAATGTGTACTATTTGGTAGAAAATTAATCTTCCTGCTGGAAAATTCTTCTCTTGAGTGAAAAATTTATTTTTTTTTTGGTTGAAATTATTTCTCGCAACTAAAAATTTAACTATTCCATGTGATTGAAAATTACTTAATTTTCTTTAAAATTTTGCGTTTTAGGGTAAGACCTAATCCCTGTTAATTGAAAAATTAACTATTTGGTTGAAAATTCATTGTTTTCAGTGAAACCATAATTTTTTTAAATAAAAAAGTTATTATTCTATTTTTGGCTGAACATTCATGGTCTTTGTTGGAAATTAAATTTTTTGGTTAAAAATTCAACAAGTTTTTGAGAAAATTACTTATTGTTGTTGAAAACTTACTTCTTTGGTTGAAAATTCGAATAGGTTTGATCGATTCTTCATTCGTAAACAATTAATATTTTCAATTGAAAATGTAGCATTTCCTCTTTTGTATAAATATCTGTATATTTGTATAATCTTTTTCAGTTGAATATTTAACTACTTTCTTGAAAATTCAACTATTCGGTTGAAAATTCTATTTCTTCGGAAAGTCAACTTTTTCCATCAAAATTCGTCTCTCCGATTGAGGATTCTACTATTTTATTGAGAATTCATTTAAAAGACAATAAAATTATATGCAACGAATTAGAAATAAAAATTCAAGGTGAAAACAATTCTGTCCATCCGCTGGACCGTTCGTTTCTCCGAACTGGTGATCTCGTCTAGTTCTATTTATTCAGTGTAATCTTGATTATTTCAAATAATTCTGAGTAATCTTAGGATTCCAAAGTTATCCCCTTGTAATCTGACGTAATTCATAGCAGTCCATTTTTAATTCATTTGTTACTAGATCATTCGGATTAATTTAGGTAATCCAAGCACTAATTTCAATTTGTATTTTTTTTGTAATTCAGGTAATGCAACTAATTAACAATTAATGCAAACAATTTAGAGTACTTTAAAAATTTAAATAGGCCTAATCTATTTTGTTAAAGATTTATTTTTGAAATTTTAACTATTCTACTGTATGTTCAAAATTCATCTTTCTTGGATGAAAGTCTTTTTTTTTGCAAAAAAAAATTTATTCTGTTCGTTGAAAATTCATGTTTATGGTTAAAAATTCAACTATTTGGTTAGACGTTAATCTACTGTTTGAAAAATCGAACAGAGTTGTTGAAAATTGGCTAGTGTCTTTGTTGAAAATTAATGTTTCCATGTAAAAATTTAACTGTTTTATTCTTAGTTCAATATTGATATTTTTAATTTGATAAAATTCAATTATTTGGTAGAAAATTCATGTAATGTATTGATAAAATTGTGTTTTTTGTATAAACTCAATCTTCCTGCTTAAAAATTTATATTTTTATTTAAAAATTGAACTATTTTAGTGCGAAATTCATGACTTTTTTGTAGGTTAAATTGTTAAAAACTTGTGTTTTAAGGTAAACAATTATCCAGCTTGTTTAAAAAATTAACTATTCGGTTGCAAATTCGTTGTTTTTTGTAAAAACATAATTTTTTTAATTAAAAATATTAATATTCTATATTTGGATGAAGATTGAGGATTCCTCCATTTTCATCTATTTTATTGAAAAGTAATCCTTTTTGGTTAACATTTGCTTGATACTGTAGGTTAGGCGGAGTGATCTAGAGCATTCCTGTGCAATCTGGAGCAATAATAGGTCATTTTTTTCTCTGCAGTATCAATTTATTAGTTTTATCAAACAAGATGAAATATTTGTTTCAACTAATTCTTTGAACAAATGTTTGTATCAAGAGGCTCAAGTTAGTTATAAAAATTGCTAGTATTCTTACTTGGCTTTTTTCTGGCTTAATAACTTCGATTACCTTGAACATTAAATAATAAAACGTTAATATTTATGTTAATAAGTTCTGAATTTACTATTTCAACATTAAATTAGGGAAATATTACAATATAAAAGGAAGACTATTTTGCTGCAAAAATAACGATACTGAAAAATGTAATAATATTAAATTTCTTAACACAAATGTGTCCTAACATAAAATGCATGACAATAAATTATATTGACATCAAGATAATTTAGGATTGTCATCGGAATAAAATTAAGAGCATTTCACAATAGTCAAGTAGAAGAAAATATTTGACTTAAGGAAATTTGTACTATATTTCATGTCAAATTATGGATACCGACCGTTTTTTTTCAATAATTTCAACAATAAAAATGTTACTTATTGTGTATTTAAAGTTTAAATTTCCAATAATTTTTCAAGACGAGTGACGCATAAACTTGAAATTTATCATTTCATTACGTACATTCGATCATGGCCAACTTTTAGTCCATGAATTTCATTAGTACATTATGACTTCACCAGACGCTGTTCTACGTCTTGTTATGTTAGTTTTGTCAACCAGATAACAGTCAATTTAAATTTACGGCTCTTAATGCTCTTTTAGAATTATTAAACTTTCACGGGCAAGAAATTGAAACTTGATCAGTTTAGGAAGCTTACAATTTTGAAATTTCACAACATATGTTAAAAAGCATCATGTAGTTTCTGTGCGGCCCAGGCAGAAATATTATATATAGTTTATATATAGTGTGAAGTATTATGTATGATATTCATTTGTTTTAAACTTTTTTTGTATAAAACAAATGAATATTCTATATAAAACTTCGCACTATATATAAGCTATAAATAATTTTTCCGCCTGGGGGATATTATCGTTTTCAACTGTTTATGACTCTTTTAATGTTAATTTCAATGATTTAATTTTCAGAATTTAGCAAAATATAAAATTCTTTCAGGCTTGGAAATCCTACTAGAATTCTTTAAATCATATGACATTTATTGTCATGCTCCTTGAAGTAATATAAAGTCGCTTCAAATCTTAATAATCCGTTGAAATTAAAAAAAAATCGTTGAAAACCCCGTGAAATTCCCCAAAACTTCATGATATGATGATGGTATCGAAAATATTTTCATATATTTTTATACTTTTAAAAACATTTCAAACCTATTCAATTATTATGAAATCGTCGATGTTTCGTGAAATTATATAAAGTCTGATGATATTCTTTTAAATTCGTTTCAAATCACTCAAAATCATCTATTAAAAATAATTTTAAATCTTCAATACTATTTGAATTCCCCTGAAATCATTGAAAATACCCTAAAACTTTTTAAATAATATGAAATCTTTAAAAATTCATGCGAAGCTTAAGAAATTCTCTGCAATTCCGTAAATTTGATTTTAATCTTTGTAAGGCCCCTGAAATCTTTAAAATAATATTAAGTCCCTTAATAATATATTATACAATCCTATGAAATCCCCTAAAGTCTTTTAAAACTTTCAAAATACCTTGAAACATTTAAAAGCTTCATACATCCCTTAAAATAAAATTTCTATACCTACATATAATGAAACTTAAGGAATTATTTGTACTTATAGTTTTGTATTTGCCAAAGAAAAAATATTCAAAAGTTAGTATGATATTAGGGAAATGATTTTCAAAATTTGCATCCGAATTTCAACTCCTTTGAAATATGAAATTTGTCAAGCCACTTATAAAGAAAAATATTATTATCCGCGTAACAAAAAGGTTGCTAATTAAAAGAGCTCTTCAGTACAATGTTTAAAATCTTTCAGACAATTTGCATTACTTTTACTATTTTTTGCTTTCAAGGAATTTATGTAAAAATGATTTATTTTACAAATTTGTGGTTGATTGGAGCTCTAAACTTGTTGCAAATTTAACAAATTTCGAAAAATGTTACAGTAAGTTTGTAGAACTTTGTTTATTCTTATATAATTATTTTCAATAAATAGCATTTTTTTGCATTTTTAAAGATGTTCAAATCATATGAAAATTTTTCAATAGGATTTACCATTTTTTCAAATTATGTTATCAATCCTTGAAAATCGAAAAAATTATTGACTATTTGTGTTATTTTTTACTTTGAATTGCTTGAGTGACTATCCAATAACTATTAAACTTACAAAATAAATATTGTGTTACGTATTTTCTAGTCACAGTATTTCTACTTGTATCTGTCTTAAAGCTGTCGGCTGATTGTGTATTTAATTTATGATATTAATTTTTTTTCAAAACAACGAAATATAAATAAGAAGATCAATAAGGTAATATATGTTATCTTCCTTATCTTTTTCCTTGCACTGGGAGTCTTATGACGTAAAGAGAAAATTGCTTGTGAGTACACACAGGGAAAAGTATATAAGGATCGAAGAAACTGCAAATTTATGTCAGTCTTAATTTTTTTACAAAGCCCAGTCCAAACAAGACATTTAGTAAAAGACATGATGTCCGTAAAGTGCAGTCTGTTTTTGGCAATAATATGTATCTATGCAGTGATAACTGCTCTGGGAATTGGTTTTTATGAAACTGAGGATAAGGCTAAAGGTAATTTATAAACATTTGATTTTCCGACATATTCAATTCCATGACACACCATATTTAAAAAATAAAGTAATATTCACCTCAAAAACTCTTGATTTCAAAGTTATATCTAAATACAGCAACGAGTGACATTCTTATTTCGTTTCGTTAATTAGAAGTGTCTAGGCGCTTTTGCATTTTGAAAATATATAGTTGTTCTTTTCTAAATTTTTTGTCAAACTTTAAAGCAGATTTACATTTGCCAATTTTTCAAACTGTGCCGAATTAATTATACGTTTTTTAAAGCTACCATCAAATTCAAATTTCGTAATGATAATGTCACTAAAATTCCGTAAAATTAGCACTAGTGATATACTTTGCTGGTGATATTTAGGGAATATAACGTGATACTACTAACAAAAGGTCAGTATATGGGTTGTTGACAAATGGAAAAAATTGAATTTACGCGTAAAATATATAGATAAAAATAAATTCCTTTGGCCACCAATTTTTTCATATGTAGAAATATGTGCCTAAAAAATGTATGGATGTATTTATTTGATTTTGAAAATCAAAAATTAATCTAATTTTTTTTCAATTTGCACTTTATCTTCTTGAATTCTATGCATAAGATTGCGTCAATAAATTTGCTGAGAAGCCTCATTTGCGAAACAACGTGCAGTTAACTCAGAAATTGTAATTTTTAATAACACGGGGCCAAAAAAAAAGTTGTCTGCACGAGACAAGTGACTACGCTACCCTGATGGATTTTGAGTCGCTGAATCTGAGGCTCAAAATCCATAAGAGTAACCTAGTCACTTGTCCCGTGCAGACTTTTTTTTGTGGGCCTGTGTAATTGATGAATTAATTATTTGTTTCTTATAATTTCTAAGTAATTTTCTGTGAGGAATTCAATACAAATATAACTAAAATTTTCAAAATTTCCTATTTTAAATTCTTAATGTTTTTTTTTTACATTAAATAGGTATGTCGTTCCACAACATCTCCAGGCATTTAGTTCTACGTATATAAAAAATCGATGACTGGAAACTTATTTATTTAAATATATTTCATACTTAAATTGAATTGTTTCCATTTTAACACACTTGTGGAGGTAAAAGATATTTCACTGTAATACCGAAAGAAAAGTTTCCGTAATAGAGGACAAGGTGGTTCCGGGAACGCAGGAGTGTATGAAAAAAGCGGGCCGTATCCTCGGCTTCAGTCGTTTTCAGTCAGTGCTAAAAATGTCGCAGGACATTCGCTTCAGTTCGCTTTCAGTTACTCAGTGTTTAGCTTATGCGTTGCGTAACCAGGTGTAATCAGGCAGTACGAAAATATCGAAGAAAAACCGTTTATCTTTTGAAGAGACATATAAGCTTTTAGACGAAATGAAATCAGGTGCCTCAGAGCAGTCCATTTTGCAGAATATATTTTTGACCGGGAAATTTACAAATCTTTAGAAGAAAAATTGTTCCAAGTTCGATTTTAACAGCTTTTTAAAAAAATGAGTTGAATTTTTATCTTTTTTAATTATGATACCATTCACTTTAGAATGCGTAATTCGAAAATCTTCCAATTTAAAAATTATTCATTTCAAATTTTTATTTTCAAGCTGACATTTTTAACTTAAAGATTTTCAGAATGCAGACTTCAAAATTTGATCAATTAAAAATTAAGCGAATTTTAAGTGGAAAGTTTTTAACTATTTGAAATGAAGATAAGTCAACTTCTAATTTATGAAGTATTCAATTTAACAAAATTTAATTTTCAATGTTTCCAGCTTAAAATTGCTGAAACTAATAAAATTTTAAGCTTCATTGAATAATTTTTTCAATTTAAAGCTTTAAAAATGAAAACGTGGATTCATAATTTTGGGATTGAATTTTAATCTTGGAACTCTATAATTTATAAAAGTTAAAAATTCTAAATTTGCAGGTTATCTGCATTTCATTTAATCTTGTTTAATTGGAAAGTTTTACTTTCCATTTTATACATGTAAATTATTGAACATTCGAATACAAAATTCTTTCATTAAAAACTTTAAAATTTTTAGTTTAATTTAATTTTTAGTTTGTTTATTATTACTTGAAGTGGAAAAATTTTCAGCATCATAATTCGATGTTTTTTATTATATTGACCGTGAAAAATGTTTGCGAGCCGATAAAGACACGATAAACGACCGGGAATTTTTCTTCTTCTATTAAAATGGCCACCCTGTTATATGTACGTCAATATTTAAAAATCAGTACTTTCATAAAGTTTGATTTTCAAGCACAAACATTTTGACATCATGAAACAAAAATGGCAAAAATAAAACAACAAATATTTTTTAAGATGTTGTTATGGTTTGGCGAGTCCCGAGATTGTACGAAAGAGATAAAGGGAACCCCCGAAACGGCTTCTATAGCGATACTGTAATGTAATCGACTTCTAACAAATTTACAGTATATACGAGGGTGGATTGATAAGTTTCCGGCCTGACCAAGAAAAACAACGTTTTTAAGAATTTTTTTTTTTATTTCTCAACATAATCTCCTCCAAGGCT
>NC_046658.1:76637308-76640530 GCF_010883055.1 Belonocnema kinseyi
TATGTTTTCAGAATTTTTCCGCAGATTGCACTCTGCATGGAAAAACTTGGTATAAAATAATGGAACATTTTTAAATAATGTTTACACTCACAGGATTAAAAAGAGTTTTAATTTTAATAATATTTTCATGCATAGAACTAGAGTTTTTTAAAATATAATAAACAGTAATTTTAAAAAATATTAAAATTTGGATGCAATTTTTTGAAACCATCGGAATTTCACATTTTTTGCAACTTGTTTTTATGAAATTGACATTTTTCCTTGAACTTGAGCATGTTAGATGGGATTTAACAATTTTATCGAATTTTTAGAATCCCGAATGTGGACAATTTTATAAGAAAATAATCACTTTGAAAGAAATTTCTGGAAAAATTAATATTTTCGAAAATAGTCATTTACACAAATTTCAAATGACGGTAAATAGTAAATTTTGGAATTTGCAATTTACAGCGGGAAAAAAATTAATCCGATTTCCCTGCTAAATAATCGTTTATGTTATGTGAAGGATTTATTATTAAGTATTCTATTAATTTTTTCAGGAATTTGAAACTTTGGAATTTCACTAATTTCATAAATTAACAATGTTTGGGAATTCGATAACATTGGAAAATTAAGAATGTAGGTTTCAAAAATATCTGTAATTAAAATTTTCAGGGAATACCAGTCATTTCGGTAGTTTTGTATTCTTTCGGGAATTTGAAATTTTGGGAAGTTTCATTATTCACATAATTTTTCTTTCGGAAATTAATTTTTCTATGTATTTTTTCACTTTTGGGACTTTAAAAATTTGTTGAAATGATGAAATTGGTCAAATTCTCGCTACTTCATCTACAGGTCACAAAACAAAAGTATAGATAAATTCTGTTTGTAGCGTTAATCTTAATGCACGTTAACGTGAAAAACTTCCAACGCGAGTATTAAAAATGGCTAAATTTTCAAGTATTTTTTAACAGCATATGCAGATAATGAAGTCTGCAGTGAATAATCATCAATTAAAAACATAAATATGCGTAAAATAATTAATTAAAATTCATTGAAGCGTACAGTATCTAAACAAAATTTAAATTTGAATTAATTATTTTTTATGTATCTGTATTTTCATTCAAAGATTATTTACTATATCAGCTGCATTATTTATACTTAAACTTTATATTGCTAAGAGAAAAATTTCTATTTTTAATTTGGGTTTATATTTTTTTCCAGCCGCCTGTCCAAATGGAAAATACGCAACGAGACCAGATACTGATTGTTTCTTCCCTAGTCATCCGGGTCATAAACCTTACAAATGCACCGCTTATGAGTGTTAATGAATTAATCTTTGTAACATGTATTTTGTATTACAGTTTATAATAAAAATTAAGTCCATTTAAACAATGGATATGGAGATAAAAACATAGATATAACATTATTGCAATTATTAAGTATCATCACAATTAATCCTAACCGTAATTTAATGATTATTTTGCACTTTAAATAAGATGAAACAGAAGGAACATATTTGACAGTTTGGAGGTTATTTTAATTTGGGAGACTCACTGGGGGGAATGAGAAATAGTTCAGGTGATAGAAAAGGTTTTGCCGGTTTTATGATCTTTTTATGATTATAATACGTACGATTAGACTTGAGATTTGATTTTACTATAGAAAATTACAATTTCCAAATATAAACAATTTTTTAAAAATTATTCACAATCAAACTTGTTTTATTTGTGAGGATATTACAAATAATAATTTACCATTTTTAAACAAATATTAAATGATAATTGATATTTTTCATTTTAAAAATATATTAAGCTTTATAAAACTGTTTAGAGCATTTTTCTATGCAAAATACCATGCTCTTATAAGAAGCAATTTTCTATTTCACAATAACTTGTCATCATAATTATCCAATTAGAAAAATAAATAATAAAGGGAAAGGTTACATGTATTAGAGATATTTTGTTGTGGGAGAGGACAGAAAGGACATCAAGAAAACAAAACTGAATATGAAAGAAAACTTGAAAATATACAAAATTATCGTTATGAAGTTATCTCCATTCTTAGTTATAATTTCCCATTTCAAACCCGCGTCAAGAAATTTTATGTATTTATTAGGGTGGTTCTAATTTAATCGGTTGAACAATGACTCAATAAATAGGATTTCGAATATTATTGGTCAATGCCTGTTTTGCATTTTCGCGCCTTTGGTACTTGCCAATAAAAAAGATGTCTGTTAAACTCAATTGCAGATATTTACAAGCTGAAAAAAATTTTCAAGGAGTGAGAGGTTTTAACTTGATTTCATGACATACTTTACTTTGATTGGTAAGAAAATATTTATCTAGTGTTTTTCATGTCTCTAGTAATGTTTTTTCGTTAGATTATACTCTGAAGAAATATTATACTGCACACTTTTTATTCTACAACGTTCATATTTTTGAAATCAATCAGCATTAATATGACGGATACCATGCCCCATATGGTATGGAGTGCACAATATGGTATTTCATTTATAATTTACAGGACATTTCATTAAAATTCCGCCACCACATCTTGCTATCTCTTAATAAATGTATAAATGTATATAGTCCGTTCTCTGAATAGTGCCGTTTCTCATCATTATTGCTCGAACGCATCCCTCACCATCCCGTCATCACTTCGAGCGCCGGCATTTTAATCCAGTCTCTCTGAAAAGTGCCGGTCAAAAATATGTACAAAATAGACTTTGCCCCAGATAAATTCCTTGTAGTACATATACTACTTAATCAGATACTTAACGAATCAATGTTGCACAAAAACGACTCGTTTTTGCCGACTCAAAATCGAGAAAAAAACATCCAAACCTATACACTTCGTACTTGCGGGTGCGGGGGGGGGGGGCTGACGACCGAAACTATTCAGAGAGAGCGGACGCAAATTCTATGGCGCTTCTATGTGCCAAGAGTGGGGGAAGTTGGGTTCCACGAAAAATACTCCCCTACCAGTTGTCCAGCACTATTCAAAAAGCGGACTGAAATTGTGTATTGTATATTGTATATGGATTTGTAATTGCTCTTAGGCTCAGCTCCAGGAAAAAGTTTTACATTTATGATTGATGATAAAAGTGAGGTATCAGATAAATATTTTTTATTGTTTCATATATGATATTTTATCGAACACCTTGGGATTCACATTTTCTATTTATGAAGCCACAAATTTTTCAAACTGAAAGTTAAGGCTGGAAAAATTATTAAAAATTAA
>NC_046658.1:76640630-76665733 GCF_010883055.1 Belonocnema kinseyi
ATCATATAATATAAGTATATAAGTATATAAGCATATAAGTATATCATATTTTCATCATGCAACCATCGTCAAACTAATTGTCTATTTTTAACATATAGGGGGGACCCGTAAGTGGGGCATTATGGCATGCTTTAACTTAAATGTCCTATAAATTATAATTGAAATGTGATATTAAAAGATATTAAAATGTGTATTTTTAAAAATAAAGTTCATTTATTCGGGAACACAGGTTATTACTCAGAACTGCAATCTAATAATTCTGGATAGTATAATGCAACAAAGAAAAATTATCCCAGACATTTTCAACAATTAATAAATGGTTTCTCATCAACCAAACTATAACTATGTGGCAAACCCTACTTATAACTCGAGTTATAACCTCTTATTCTCTGTAAAATACAATAGGTTGCGCCACAGTGTATCGTATGTGATATTAAAAGATTTAATTATTTTAATACATTTAGAACGTGTATCGAAACAATTTATGGCCTCAGAAATTAAAAAAAAAACTCTTTCGAATAAAATTTAACATTTCCGTGATTCAAGACTTTCAAAATGCACTGTAACTATTTCATTTTCGTCAAAGAATTTACCATCTCTTTCCGTCCAAACTATTTTCTTTTAAATATAATTACTCATCTGTCACGTACTTTGAACACGAATTGTATTAGAACACTATTTTTGCGAACAAAAGAAAGCTATTTCATGTAAAAAAAAAACTAATATAAAATTCAAGAAATATCCACAGTGATTAAAATAAATCCCTGAGATATTATTTATCTGAAATTGGATAAAACGCTGAAAAAAGTTGTAAACTACAATTATCCGAGGACGGATAATTTTTATCAGCCTCGTTATGAAAATTATCTGCCCTCGTATAAATGTAGGTTTCAATTGTTCGAAGCGTTTTTATCGAACGTCAGAAAAATAATATCTCGTGGAGTGAACTTGATGTGAAGATATTTAAATAATATTAATTTGAGTTTTTCAAATTTTTTTTTAACCAGCTTAATTGAACCAGTTTTAATTGAACCGCTGCAGAACTCAAAGCAGTGCGCTACTCTGAGTTTATTCTTCTTCAATTATTGATACATATGTCACATAAGTATATGTACTTTGTAAAACGCCGATCCTCAAAAGCACGCCAATTTTGGTGTAGTTTCAAGATGTAGCATTTTTGAGTTGCGACAATAAATAAAGGCACAAAAAAAATTTTGATAGTTCAGAACGAGATGTAACAAATGTTAAACCAATGGTTTTCTGTGAGTGAGAAATAAACTTATAGGTCTATAGGTATTTATTTTTCTTTTCTTAAAAATATGTATGCATAATTATAGGGGATATAGACACAGATCCTTTAACTTGTGGCCAGTATTGCAGCAGATCCATGTGCTTCCGAATGCCCTTGAATTAAAATGGTAATAGAAATGTACCATTTGAATTGCGAATGTCATAGCGTGCCGCGGTTACTGAGCCTGGGATGTGTATATGCTAAGTAGAGCCTTGTTATGAATTTAGAACAGGCGCCATCTTGCCGGCAAACTGTTTGCTCTTTGGCCTCATACGCGGGTAATTCGTGCCGAAGATTGCCACTGCCAATATAGGGATGCATTCAGAACATGCAAGGGATTTTTTTTTAGAAAATTTTAAAATTTACGGAAAATTCTTTTCTCTTCATCGTTTGATTTTTACAGACTTCACAGCCCGAAATTCTTTGAAAAGAAAGAGTAATTTTTCATGAAAATGGGAGAATAATGGGGGCATCAATTTTCTTAAATAAAATATTTGTTGATACTGTATTGAATTGAATGCTAAACTCTTTAGGTTCCTAAGAATTCAGGTTGAAATATAAACCATTTTAAACAAAATAGTTGAATTTTCAACTAATAAAAATGTTTCCAATTAGTGGAACTTTTAAGGAAAAGGGACACATTATAATCAAATAGTTGAATTTTTAATCTACAAAGGTGAATATTCAAACGAAAAAGACGAATTTTTAGTTAAGCAAATTTTTGCAGCCAACAAAGAAAAAATACAACTGAATTTATGAATTTTCAAATCAGAAAGACAAACTTTCTGCAAAAGGAGCTCAAAATGGAATGATTTAAACACCAATTATTAAAAAATTCATAACTTTTAAACTAAATAGTTAAATTCTTAACAAAAGATCAATTTCAGCCAAAGAGCCCTTATCTTCAACAAACAATTTAATATTTAACAGAGTAGTTCAACTTTCAACCAGATAGTTAAATTTTCAAATGATAAATATGCATTATCAACGAAAAATGTAATAGTTTATACTACTGACACAAAAGAGTTTGATTTTTAATGAAAAATATTCGAAATCAATATGAAAAAAAATGTAAACAGAATAGTTGAATCGTTAACCAAAAAAGATTAAATTTTAACATTGCATTTCTGTGTTCTATTTTTAACCAAAAGATAAAATTTCTCATAAAAAACGATTTTTCAGCCAGAGGAGAATAAATAACAAAACAAAACAAAAGTTAATTCAACTTTTAACAGCAACTTAATTAAATTTCAACCAGTTAGTTAGATTTTCAAACTTATAACGACTAATTCTGTACTTAGACAAAAATTTGATTAATTCAATTAAATTTAAATGCACATTCTCTAAATCTGAATCAATGAAATTTCACTGATTGTCAGCGAAAATCACTGATTCAAATAGCTAGAAATGGGTCACTGACAATCAGTGAGAGGTTCCTTATTGATTCAATGAAATAAACACTTTTGAGGGTTGGCAGCACTGCACCATGTCTATTTACCCATCATAATCAAATAATATTTTAGTACATTCAATCAAAGAATCATATTAAAAACTCAAAACCCTTAAATATGATCAAATTTTTAAAAAGGTGATAAGTTCCGATGTTTTTCAATGACAAACAACCTCACATATTACTTTAATTTCAAGATTGGACTGTCATGTACAAACCTGTTGAATAAGTATTTCCTACACGAGTTAGAGTATATTTATCCCACAGTCAATTCAGCAGGCATACAGCCCGAAAATCAAAAAATTTATTTCATTAAGGAATTTTTCTTGCAACTTATCTAAAAGTATAACAACAACGCTTAACTTAAAAATGTCGAGGTTATGCTTCACAGGATTTACCCTGGTGTTACTGAACTGATTAGTGAATAAGTCCGAAATTACTGATTAATCAGGGAAATGTCTAACTACTATTTCAATCAGTGAATATATATCTAAACAACATTTTTTCATGATTCAAGCAAGCTTTTTCTCAAAATTTCAACGAAAAATTTGATAGCTGTTAGAACTATGCAAGAGTAGGCCAATGAAATTTCCAAAGTATTTTTTATATAATTTCTACAAGATAATTAATAACAGTGAATAAAACCTCGGGATATCTCAACTATATATGTGATTATATTTACACACACAAAAAAAGTTCACAAAAGCAATTATTCACCTGCTTCTAATGTTTTTAAGAAACATTTTCGAAGTTTGTTTTTCACACTTCTTATTGATCTAGGAGAGTACAAAAGGCTGGTATACAATATCTTTTGGCAAACCGAACCCAACAAAAGTGACAGTTGTTTGCATTATTTCTCTATGTTCTGTGAAATTATTTTCGGATCCATTCAGTAATACCAATTGAAATAAGCAATTGTTAATGTGGCCTACTTTTTCTGATCTACTCTTTAGAAACGTTGCAGAAACGTCTTCAGAAACTTTCAAAAAATTGCAAAATTCAACCTTGAAGCAATTTTACTTCTATAAAATCTGTTCACATAAGATAGTCACATTTTTTCTTTTTCGTACAAAAATTCAGTTCTTTTTATCTCAAACATTTGTTACTCATAATATCATGACAAAATCTTTTCCTATTAGTATTATTTTTTTTTCAAGGATATATATTCTTTTAAATTTAAATTGCCTACTCGTTAAAGGGACCTGATCTCGCATAATTTCCCCTACATTGTAGAATTTTCTTTCTGTTTTGAATATTTATAATTGGGAGAGTATAGAAATGATTATGCCTTTTCTAAACAACATCCGGTGAAATTTGTCGTAAGTTATCTCGAGTAGCTGAATAGCTATAGGACATATGTATTATGAATCTATTGTCTGCTTTATGATATCTAAAAGAGGTCGGTACATGCATAGGTATTGTGAACCTATTAACCTCAGGTACAATTCTTGTTCCGCACTATGTCGCAGATACTTCGTTTTCAATATACGACTATGTGGTTGGAAGTCCATAGAAAAAGTCTTCCTGGTGGGCGGTAACTGAACAGTGAACATGCATGACTATATACGACAAAACAATATTGCTTCTGAAAAAATAAAAATTCCTGTGGTCTGTGTTCTATGACAAAGAAGATATAGGTTCCAGTAGCTACTTGCTAATTATTAGAGAAGTATTGAGTTGTTTCCAGACACGCTATAAGAATCATAATCTCGTAATAAATAAACTATAGATTTTACTGAATTGTCATATATTTTATTTGCAAATTTAATCGAGTTTAAAATTTTCCTTCTGTATACCTTAGGCTTAGAATTTTGGATCCTAGAAACCACACAAATTACAAAAGACATCGTTCAGGCCATAAAAGTGTTAGAGCTCGCACCCTTTGTTTATCCGGAGTAAACACAGAGCTGGGCTTTTTGTTAGACATTTTTCAAGAAATAACTTCAGCCCAAATCTGTGGCTATTCGAACTCCGTCATCGCCTTTTCTTTCTTCAAAAAGAGGAATTTTTTATTGTCTGCTCTAGCCTAAGTCAACAGGTTTATTCGTAAAGGACGTGCCCGAGTTCCGCCAGTTTCCTTTTTCTCATTTCACAATTCGTTTAGGTTTTAGCACCTTATATATTTTTTTAGGTAGAAGATCAAGATGGATATTTCTATTCTTCTTTCAAATATATAGAGTATAAAAAAGTACAAAATAAATTTTTTTATTCATTAAAAAAATGATAATCCTACTTTATGAGCACCAAAACTGTCATTAAACTAATATTGTAATTGTTCATATAAACATTTACAAATTTCAATAATTATCTATTAAATTGAAAAAAATTTCAAACAAGATTGGTTGACTTTTTTCTGAAAATGTACAATTTGTTTACATCCATACCTTTATAAAATTGCTTAGCGATAAATATAATATAAAAATGTTTTGCTACGTTCAAAATTAGAAAATTTAAAGTATTTCAAATCATATTTTTAGAAAATAGTAATCCGAAAATTTCAGACGCTATTTCCAATAAGTCCTGCATTCTCATTTTTATTTATCTTTTTTTTTATATTAATATTTTTTTTTAAATTGTTTAACAAGTATTTTCCTACATTAAATTTCTAAAATGTTGTTCAACTGATTTTTTTATTTACAATTACCAACTTTCATACTTATTCAGAGTATTTTTTGAATATATACAGCTAGGAAAATTACTTTTCATATTTCAGACTTCCCACACTTTCCCCTTTTGTTCTAATTTCCCTTTTGAAAAGAATTCTTTGTTTTCCTCCTGTTTTTAAGAAACCTTCTCTTTTTTGCTTTAATTTTAACCTAGTCAATAGAACCAAATAACATAATCCAAATATTTGTTATAAAAATTTGTGCTGTTGTTGAAAAGTCAAGCAGTATATTTTTTGTACCGAATTCATCTCGTTTGGTCAAAAATTTCATTCTTTTATTGAAAATGCAATTTTTTCCTTGAAGTCATCTTTCTCAATGAAAAATGAAACTATTGGGTGATATTTAAACTGGTTTGCTGCAAATTCATTTTTATTTGTAAAGACTCATCGCTTTGTTTGAGAATTATTTAAATATTTTTTTAAAAGTTCGTTTCATTTCGGTAGAAAATCTTTTTGAGTTGAAAATTCATCTACTTTATTAAAGATTCAACTAATTTGTCGAAAATTCAATTTTTTGTTTAATGATTTATTATTTTAGCTTGGAAATTCATCTCTTTGATCACACAAGTTAAGAACATGGTACAAAATTGAACTATTTGGTTAAAAACATACTTTTATGATTAAAATTCTTACTCCTGTGGAAAATTAAACTATCTGAGTAGAAAATTAAAATGTTTATTTTAAAGTTACACTATTTATTTCAAAATTTAACGATTTTTTGAAAATTCTCGTTTTTAGAGGAAAAAAATCTTTTTGGTTGAAGTTTTAACTATTTTTGTAGACGATTAATTGTTTTAATTTGAAGTTTAATTATTAAAATTTTTCCTGAAAGGTTGTTATTCTTCTTACTTCTTTTGGTATATCTCATTATGTTTTGTTGAAAATTCTTTATTTTCGGTTTAATTTAAATGTTTTTGAAAAATTCTACTCTTTTGTTGTAAATTTATCTTTCTTTGTAGAAAATTAATATTCTTTGTTCAAAATTCATATTTTTGGTTGAGGAATCAATTCTTTTCATACAAATTTGTCTTTTTTTTATCCAACTGTTTGAAAATATTTTTTTCTTTAAAAGTAATTTTTTAACTGAAAATTTATTCATAATATACATGGTTTAAAAGTCATCTTTTTTAGATAAAAATGTAACTATTTGGTATAAGAATTCACGTAATTTCTTAAAGGAATTTTGTTGGTTGACAATTAAATTTTTTTGTTGAAAATTTTTCGTTCAAGATGAAAAATTCATCTTTTATCATAGGAAAGTCAACTTTCTTCGTTCAAATTCAATTTTTTTTTCGTGAAAAACGAAATTTTTTTGTAGACAATTCTACTTTTTTTTAAATTCGTATTTTTAGCATAAAAATATCACTGTTTCATCTAAAAAGGCAAGATTTTCTCGTAGGATTTGAAACTATTTTATTGGAAAGAGCATTTTTTTGTATTTAACTGTACGGCGATTTACAGAAGGAGCGAAGAACATTTTTCTGTACGGGCCGTCGCGTATTGAAAATTCAATATAGAGTATTTCATAAATGGTCTCTGTTAAGGTTGAAAATTAAAGTATTTTTTAAAAAATTCATCTATTTAAATTAAAAGTTTAACCATTTGTTTTGTTAAATATTTTTAAACTGTAATCCTTTGTGTTTCAATCACATACATAGGTAGATAATTTGATTAAGAAAATGGTATTTAGATACCTAGAAGTACTTCAGGAAAATAAAAATATATAATAATTAATTTATATTGATGTAAAAACTAATTAAAAATTTCTTTCAATTTTTCTTTCTTATTTTGTTGCGCATAACCTTCAATCAAATAATTTTTTATTAAGCTCTTCTGTACGCTATTCAAAAAATCATTTTAATAAAGCTGGCAGAAATAACAGTTTTTTGTTCAAAAATATTTTATAATATTGTAAAATGTCTAAGGATTTGCCCACAAATGGCCTTATGCACTGAGGGGGGAGGAGTGGGTAAATACGGAGTATTTTTTAGTATCGACGTTATCGTATATAGTGGGTATGGGGAAAGGTTTAATTTGAAAATTGATGAATAATTTTATTATTAATTTAAGTAAAGTATATCTTCCTAGAGAGTTTATGAAGTGCTTATTAAATCAGGAACTAAAATGGATCAAGTTTTATTTATCTATTTTGTGTCTATTTCATATTTTTATATTTCTACTAGAATCATGATAAGCTTGCATAACGGTATTGTTCTCATGTAGCGAGTAAAGCACGTCATTAACTTGTTAATAAAAGTGACAGGTGCATTCTGAAATGCGATAATAAAATGTTCACACCTTGTAGCAGGAATGCGTCTGGTACCTAAGTAGCAATTTTAGTGAAGACTTAAGGATTTTTTTCAACGGAGATATTTCCCGCCTGTGTAACTATCTGTGGCGGGATTTTTCGCGATCAATAGATCGCTGTGCGGCAGATCACCGATCCGACAATCTAGCAGCGGGAGATCGTGTAAGAGATCGTTTGTTCCGCGGTCTCGCACGCGGCATATTATATACTCGTATATATAGGAGTCATACCGTTCCGGGGTCGTATAGATGTACCGTGAGGGCGACTTCATACCACTTTGAATCCGTGAGAAGTGCTGCCTGCATGAATGTACAATAATCTACACATTAGTATTTATGTAAGGGGCATGACATTGAAAATGAGGGGAAGTGAGGCGGAATAATGTGAAGAGTGGGGGAGTGAGGGGAAGTAAGGTCAAGTGAGGGGAAATGATATGAGGAGAAGTGGGGGAAGTAAGGGAAATGAGAAGAAAGACAATAGGTGAAATGAGTGGGAAATAAGTGCAGGGAGAGTAGGGCAAACGACGGGAAATTAGGGGAGCGAATGTAGGGAAAGTTATGAGAAATTAAGGGAGCGGAAGTAAGGGAATGCCCTTACTTAAGTAGTGGAAGTGAGGGAAAATAGAGGAAGGGGAAGTGTGGACATTACGTGGGTGATGAGTGTGATTAAGGAAGAGGATACAAGAGCTGAAAAGGGAAAGTAAGGAAAGTGTTGTGTCAGCTAGGGAAGCGTAGAGATGAGGAAGTAGAAGAGGAAGGAATTGGGAAATAGTAGCGATGGGTGAAGGCTCAAGAGTGATGTAAGGGCAGTACAGTTTTGAGAGGAGAGATTTAAGCGTCTCAACCCTTTGTGGCAGAATGATAACGCAGGTTTTGGGGCTGACGGTGGGTGGCAACTAACTCATTATAGCCCGCTCTGCTTTTTTTGTTTGGCCTGAGTGTGCGCCGGAGTAACAACCGTAGATTCCGCACACCCCGCGCAGCTCTTGTTACACCAACAGTGGCGGCGTGTCAATTCTCAGAAGGGCTATAGAAGGGAGGGCTATTGAAGAGGTTCGCTGTAATACCAAAAAAGTCTTATATTGATACCATGTTTAAAGCATTCTAAAATATAAAAATGATGACAGACGTATTGCGTAAAATTATAAATAGTTTCAAAAATTTCAAAAATCACTCGTTTTTTAAATCATTTTTTAACGAAGTATTCAATAAATTCAAATACAACTCGTCACTCAGTGGTTTTTGGGGTTGTTGGTTATGAATCCGAAGACAGATTTGCAGAATTTAAAATGGGTGATTCAATATGGCGTAAGGATGTTAAACAAATTAATTGATTTGTATGAAATTGGGCATCTATTGGTTTTCAGGGATTTTAATCCAGACACCATGAAATCAGCGGCCCCAAAAGCCCCCAAATGCCAAGTTTCATGAAATTTCATTAACTTTTTGAAAACTCGTCCACCATATTGGGTTCACCATTTTGAATTTTGCAAATCAAGCTGCGGATTAGTAATCAGCCACCTTAAAAACCCCTGAGTGACAATTTATATGAAAACCAAACAATTTTTTTTTATTTACCCAACATTATGAATCCACCACTTTAAACATTTTAAATCTGACTTCAGATTTGTTTTCAGATACTCCAAAAACTCCGAGACGCTTAGTTTCATGAAAATTCATTAATTTTTTGAAAACTCGCCCGCCATATTGGATCCGCTATTTTAAATGTTGCAAATCGGTCTCCGGATTCGCAATCATCTTCCCCCAGAACACCTGAGTGACAAGTTTGATGAAAATCAAACAAATTTTTTTAAACTTTCCATCATGCTGAATCCGCCATTTTGAATTTTTTAAATCTGACTTCAGATTCGTGATCAGTGATGCCCAAAGCGATCTAAGGTGCATATATCCGTAAAATTAGTTTGATAGAAAAATGTATGCCGCAAAGAATTAATAAATGTTCGTTACAGTTTCGTTGTCGATCGTTTGTTTGAGATCGATTTCGTTGAAACAAAAGAATATATTGATTAAAAAGTGACGGAGTATAAGAGATTCATAGAATCTAGATTTTTTCCATCATGCCTATGAAAAGTAGTAACTGATATTAAATGTCTGAATAATTGCAACCTACCTGTTACAAAAAATATTACTTTTGACACTCATTAAATGAGTCATTATTTCTATATCGTCATAACGATTCCGTGTGCGCAAAAAATCATACAATTAGAAATTGTTTTAAAAATATTGAGATATTATTTAAAAAAATATTATTTTTGGCATTCGTCAATTATATCAGTTATCTCGCAAAATGGTAAATTTAAACGACTTACTGGTAAAAAAATATTCTTTTACAAATAATTATTGTTCCAACAACTGGAAGTTAGTTATAAGAAATGCATTAAAATATTACTACCTTGAACGATCAGAAGTATACTATCACTTGTATACTTCCGTTTACTGAAAACAGATTTTTCTTTGAATTTTTAGATAACACGATTTAAGATGAAACTATTGATTCAGTATCTCTGATTTGATAAAAAAATTATTTTATTTAAAATTTCGTAGAAAATATTAAGTTTTAAAATTGAAAATCTTTAGGCAGATAACATACTCCTTAGTTCCTGTTTTCTTTGAGAGCTTGTTTTTATGCCATTTTGTAATGCTCGGTTGGAACTTATTCCTTTCCTTGTTTGTTAAATCTTCTTTATTAACCATTATTTATTTATAGTTAATGTAACTGATAGTTGATTATTCTCAATCCTATCGACCAATATGAATAAATAACTACGACTTTAAATCAATAGATTACTAAGAACTGCCCTTATATGGACAAAAAATTTGACATTTTTTACAATTTATCATATATCTTGAAAATTGTTTCCCCTTTCAAAACTTCATCGAAAAGAATGAAAACATTTTTCCCTCAACAATTGGACCCCTTCCAAGAGCCTGTTCCTTGAACAAAATATCACACCTCCATGTTTCACACCTCGTTAGTCAGATTCGCAACCAAACTTTGAATAATGCCCTTTCATAGAATGAACTCGTGACCACAGAAGAAAAGATCAGTTAGTGCTTGTCTCCTCGAATTCATCAAAAAGAAAGCAATCAGTATTTACCATCATCACCAGAAAACGCTTTTTTGCAAAACGTTTCTCTTGTGCTTATTTTCTTTGTACCTAAATTGTCCCTTCCAATGGGAAATCCGCCACCCGTTTGACCATCACAATAGAGAAATTAAGATAGCGATCGAGACTCGCAATATCGATATACGACCATCATCCCTTTCCGTCGGAACTGTCGAAATAAATAAGCAAAGAATAAATCATCCCTGGGAAAATATCGCGGGGTCAAGATCGTATCCGACTGTTGGTGCAACAACGAAAAACTTTATAAATATATCAGCAGGAAGTACATTGTAAGCTATATCGAATCCTGAAATCGAGCTCACATAATGTTAGAGAAAAAAGAAGAAAGGAAAAGGATAAAGTGTCGTTAGTTTGTTTTCAAAATCACAGTATTTACGCAAAAAAAAGTTCTCGTCTTGCAAGACCTATTTGCACACAGAACGGACTATGATCGATCGATGGATCGGTTCAAGAAGTGTCAGGAAGAAAGTTCCTTCGGTACCAGTAGGCTGAATCAGCAAATCCTTTTAAACGCATCTTTGCATCATAGTATATGTGTACATATATTTTTCCTATAATGCAGCTGCCGCATTTGTGCATCGTAGTTTCATTTTTATATCGAACAATGTTCCTGGACATCAATGCTTTCAGCGTGTAAACTGTACATCGGCTGGAGGCATCAATCTTGTCTCTTGATAAAAGTAAAATTAGTTTGATTTAACAAAATCATTAACATACACGCTTATTCAAGAAAGGCTGCCTAAACTCATAAATTTGCCTTTTTTCTTTAAAATTCAATGAATAATTATATAATGATTCCAGGGAAATTAAATATTTCTTCCTTACAGTGGGATAATACGATTTCTCGCATGCATTGTTGTCAAAATCCCGATTGTTTACGAAGTTACCTGAATATGACGTTTGGCGTCTATTTTCAGTTTTCTTATCCATTTATGAAGATTACGAATTTTCTGCAGCTCGAGTGAGTCACGCCTACCCCGAAAGGGAAATGACTTAATGGTGTAATCATAAAATAACAATAATAATTTTGAAATTTACAATTTTCATATTACTGATTTTATTTCGTGATTAAATTTATTTCGTAATATTTCTATACGTCATTGACCAAAGAGAATATTTTAATTGTAATAATTCTGTTTTTCAAATTTTGCTGCAACATTGTAATTTTTGCAGGTTCTAAAACATTTTTAAAAAATCTGATTGATATTAAGTATATTTCTTTAATTGCGCAGGATTCAGATTTTTTTAGAAAAACTGCGTTATCTCAAAACATATTATAAGCTTTGGGAAGAAAATTTGTATTTTCCTGAAGCCATTAAAAAATTTTCCTACCTCCTTTTTTGTTGCAATCTTAAAAAATTTCTACATTTTGTTAAAAATTTTTTGAAATGTTTCTGAAGCTTCTAAACACATTCCTCTAAAATGTACTTAAATTTTTTCTAAAATTTGGCTTACAAGTATTATTATATTGATTATAAAATTTATTTATCGAAATTCAGAATATTTTGAAATTTTCTCAGGAATCTTAAGAAATTTACTTTTATTCTATTGAATCCCTTCAAAAATTTCAAAAAGATTCTTTTCTTTTGATATCTTTGAAAATCTACATTTGGTTTCAAATTTTTTTATCTTCAAGATCTACATTTTTCTAACGAAAACTTTATTATTTAAAAATATATTTATAAGCTTCAAAAAATTTTAAATGATTCCAAAATAATTGAAATTATTAGAATTATTATCTTTTTTGAAAAGTGAATTAGGATAAAATTTTAAAAGGATTCCAAACCATGTAACATGATTTCTTCAAATGTCGAAAAAGAATGGGACGGATTTTGAAGGAAAATTTTTAAAAAGCTTTAAAAAGATTTAAAATTTTTTTAATAATTGGAAAATATTTCAAATATTTTTGTGACAATTTCAAATGATTTTTTAACAAATTTAATATTGAGAGAAATTTAAAAAAGATTTTTAATGATTTCCTACAATTTGGAAGAAGAAAAAAGAGTAGAAGATTTTCAAGCAAAATTTGGAAATTTGCCAGATCACACCATTGGATAAAAAATTCAAATAAGTTTAACGGGTATCTAAAATTGTAAAAAGATACAAAAATACTTCAAAAATGGAAGAGGTTTCAAACAAAATTAATAAAATATTAACTTTCAACGATTTTAAATAAAAAAATTTAAAGCTTTCTGAGAATTTCAAAAGGTTTTTAAACAAATTTCTTAAGATTCCTGGGAATTTTTAAAATGATATATTTTATTTTGGAAAATTAATTGTATGATAATAACAAAACAGATTCCAAAACATTAAGAAAGATTACGAAAACGTTCAAAAAAAAATGTTTAAGATTTTAAGATAATTTCAGGAATAATTTAAGTCAGTTTACATTTTATTAAAAAATTTTAGATGTTTTGAAAATATTATAAATATTTATAAAATTTTAAAGATTTCCTAAAAATCATGAAACATTTTAAAATGTTTTCCTTTTAAACCTACTAAATTTTTTTCTAAAATTATGTAAAATCCTATATAGTAAAAAAAAATAAAATTCTTAACAATTTTCTAGATACTTTTTTGACATATCTGAAAGAATCAAATTTGTCTTCTTGGTCCGAAATTCGCCTTTTTGTTTGAGAATTCCAGTGTTTATTTCAAAATTAAGTTTTTTTAAAATGTATATTCTTGGGGTTAACAAATTAAATTTTTTGTAGAAACTTCGTCATTTTGAGAATGGTTTCTGGTTAAAAATACAACTGGTTAAAAATTAATACTTTCTGATTGAAGTATGTATCAATTATTCGATTTTTCGTTATGAATCAATTTTTGTTATTCAAAAATTCAATAGTTTTTTTCAAGATTAACTTTTTGTTGAAATTTTGATTCTCATATCTAAAAGTTTCCAAAATCTTTTCGAATTTTCTCAAGAATCATAGGGAAATTACATTTACATAACGTCTTAAAAACTTTGCTATCATTGCTATTAAAAACCTTATTGGCTTTTGAATGACTTGAAATTGCCCTATTTATTACATTTGAAATTCAAAGATAAAATCTGCTTCTAGTGTTTAATCTTTTTACAACAACTGTTAATTCAGTTTGGATAAATAATTTAATAATATTATAGTGGTGCAATATTTCATTGTCTTGGCAAATAGAAATCTTGAATGATCTACTTTTATAAAAGCATAACACACGATTAAATTAAATAAAAAAAACACCAATAGCTGACTTAGATTTTAAAACATTTGTCAAGAATCCAAAGATAGGTTTTTGAACAGTTTTTATAAATTTGAACATTACCAAAGTATTTAAAATATTTTTTTAATGTGTATGAGACTCGGTGGTTTTTCAAGTCATTTTAACAAGTAATGTTTCCAAAATTATAAGGCATTGCAAATTATTCCAGAAAAATGTATGGGATTTCAGTTGCTTTACAATTTTTTAAAATTAATTATTAAGTATCTTAAAATATGTTACGCTTTTTAAATTGATTTTTATCAAGTTTAAAAAAATAAGGAATATTGTGGGGTTTAAAAGAAAATGATGAGGATAAAAATAAATACTTTTTGTTTGGGTTTTATAGGTTTTGTGACCAGTGAACCATTTGTAACTATTTCCTGATATCTTTTTGCATATTTTAGGTATTAGAATTATTTTAGGTAGGTTCAACTAAAACTTTTCAATTTTGCATTGTGAGTGATATTATTATATTCCATTGTATTTCTCAAAATCGCTTGCCTTTACGTTCAATATTTATTTTATAAATATAAAATATTCAAGCAATATGAGACATGCTGATAAAACAAAAAAAATTAATAAATGCTTTTAGAATGCACTTTTTATTTTTTATAATAAAATAGGAATGTCTAGAGACTTAAAATTTACTCAGCATGTTTCTGTTTTTGACGCTACAAATATTTTGATTGTCCGTATGTCCACAAAATATTCTCTAAGTGTTGAGTAAATGTATGCGTAACCGAGAATGTCGAAAGAAAATACTGAACGAAAACTGGAAGATCTAGTTCTATAAGTTTTGGGTGAAACGGAGAATGTGGGACGACTTACTGAATCTCCACCACAGAAAAAACCTGTTTTTATTCAAATTAACAGAAAAAAAACTTTTTTGACACTTTTCCCACACACAGAAAAAAGCCAAACTAATTTTTGTTGCGTCTTAATTTTTAAGGTCTCAGTTCCAGCCATTGACGAGCCAACTTCAAATAATCTTCTTTTGTTTAAAAACTTAATTCAGCTTCTTATTGGCTGCAAAATTCTTCACATCGATTTTGGGTCAATATCCGAATAATTAGCGAAATATTTGGTACTTGTTCACTATAGTGACTTTTTTCGAATTTGGGACCAAGTGGTTTAAAACCCTTTTGGAATTATTTTTCTAATCCATACGTCTAATACAGTTAATGGATACCTAAAAACAAGAATAAATAATTGAAAAGTAAATAATCAAATTTCCACAAATTTACAAATATTTTCAAAAATAAATCATAAATATACATTTTTTAATTAATGTAATTTCTACATTAATTTTACCATTTTTCTGTATAACGAAAAAAAATGAATCGTAATGAAAATTCCATTAATGTGGAATACACTTTTATTACTGAATTAAATTTAAATGTATTATAAGAAGAAAATTCTGTTCAAAAATAGCATTTTTCACAAATGTATCCTTTTTTAAAATAATTAACTCTTCTTTCTTCCAAAATCTAATCTAAAAAATCTGTTGGTACGGCTAATTTATTCAAATAATTTTTCGGAACGGTAAAAATTAAGAAAGGTAAAATTTCAGAATGGGTTATAATACATAAAGGTAAAAATTAGGAATAGCAAAAAGTAGGAAAGAGCAATAAGTCGGAAATCCAAAACTCTGAAAGGTATTTCTTCGGGAAACAAAGAAGCGGAATGGGTAAAAATTCAGAAGCGTTGAAATTAGGAGGGTGAAAAATTAGGAATATGTAAATATACGGAGAGGAAAAATTCGGAAAGTAGAAAAATTCGGAATTGTTAATAAATATACCTATTATCAGGTGTATAATTGTTTGTTTATGGTAGCAAACAAATGTTTATCGCAGTGAATTTAAATATCATATAATAAATTTATGTTGTACGTTGAAAATTGTTTTTAAATTATATAATGATAAAAAATAATTATTTTTCGTGAAAATTTAAAAATGACGGATATCATAAAATTATTATGATATACTATTCAAATTTACTGTGATAAATATTTGTATGCGACCATAAATAAAAAAAACTATAGACCTGCTAATAGCAACATTTATTTACTATTCCGAATTTTTCTACTTTCTGAATTTTTCCTCTCCGTATTTTTACTTATTCCTAATTATTCACCCTCCTAATTTTAACGTTTCTGAATTTTTACCCATTCCGCTTCTTTGGTTTTCTTAATAACTTCTATTCAGAGTATTGGATTTCTGATTTATTCCTTTTTCCGAATTTTTGGTATTCCTAACTTTTACCATTATGTACTATAACCCATTCTGAAATTTTACCTTTCTTGAATTTTATCCGTTCCGAAAAATGAACGGGTCCCGGCTAAAGGTATTCTATTTACTCCCTAGGCCCTAGGGAGTATAAAGTAACATCAGAGGTAAATGATGAAAAATATTCACGGATAAGTTGATCGCGTTGACAGATTTTTTGACTGATGGGAACAGCTCAAAGCGATACGTTACCATAAATTACCAATTAATTACCGTAATTTATTATAATATGACAAAAAATTACCATAATTTACCATAATTTCTAAAATTTTCCTTAAATGTATGCACATTCTTATATCCTCTGCATTTTCGTAAATTAAATAGAAATTTTACTTAAAAAAGTTTTTAATTTTCTAAAATTGTTGGTAGTTGAAGGATCCCGCGGCATATTGACATAAGTATAAAAATTCGAATTTTGTAAGTGTCACAAAAAACTGTCTAACTTTAACGGATTGATTTTTAAAATATAAAGTAAGGGATAATTATTGAGATATTCCTTAGGTAAAACTAAAAAAGCGTTTTCGAAATTGATCACATAACGTCCTTATGCTCCAATATCCTTCTATTTCTAAATTTACCATCAATTAAAAAAAAATTGAATTTCTGTTATATACAAAAATTTCCTAAGTTCATGTTAAATTTAATATTAAGTTGTTAAAACTCCTACGTAAAAGCAGATATCGAATGTACCTAGGGTAAGCAATATATGTATTCTAGCTTTTTCGTAAAGTAAATATAAAATATTCATGCATATTCATTAAATATTTAATATTCAGCAAATATTGATTTTTTATTGAAAAGGGGGGCGCAACTATAGGATTATCAGCATTGGGATAAATAGGGTTAAATAAGGTTAACATAAACTCAAAAGACCTCATAAAACTTTTTTTTTTGAGTCGCGGGGTCAGATGATGTTTACTTTATGTTTTTTGGGGTCGCTGAATCTGAATCTATAGTCTAAAAACTCCAGCACGTCAGGGTTTTGATTTTCAAAATACCCGTGAAATTTATTGTAAACGTATACACTTTATTTATCTAATCATCCATTTATTCTGGGTAAGCATTCCACAAATTCAAACTTTTTGCCAAAAGCCCTTGTAAGGACTATATGATGCACAAAATTCGATCAAACAACCTCCTCGCGATGTAAATCGGGTAGCGCTAATGCCGACGGTCCTATATACCTTTGTTTTTTGTAGTAAATAGGGTTTATGAGTTGAACTGAGTTTTATATAATATACGGCTGAAGTCGTTAAATAGCTTAGATTACGAGGTATTTTTAAAGTTACATCGAACCCCTGCCATGCAGGGTTTTTTTTGGACCTTGTATTCAAATTCAGCGACCGCAAAAAACAAATAATAAAAAGATGGTCTGACACCGGACTCGAAAAAAATGTTTTTGAGGATTTTTGAGATTACATCAAAACCCTGGTGTTCCAGATTTTTTAGCCTCGGATTCGGATTAAGCGACCACAAAAATATATAATAATCATGGTCTGACCCCCGAACTCGAAAAATAATTTTTATGAGGTTTCTTTTTTACGAAGTCATTTCAGAATCCTGACGTGTTAGGGTTTTTTGGATCTCGAATTCGGTTTCATCAAATCCAAAATCATATAATAAACATGGTTTGAACCCCGGAGTCAAAAAACAATTTTGATGCAGGTTTTTGAGGTTATGTCACAACCCTTACGTGCTGGGGTTTTATGGATTTTGCATTTAGATTAAGCTACCATGGGGTTCTTTAGACTTTGGATTCGGTTTCAGCGACCCCAAAAACATATTGTAAACTTGGTGACCTCCAGACGCGGAAAAAGGATTTTTTTTGTGTAGCTGTGTTATCAATTATTATTATCTCTTGAAATCCCTTGATACTGTTGGAAATATTCGAAAATCTATAAAAATCTTAGCAATATAAATTCTGTTGAAATACTTAGAGATTAATTAAAATCCTTGAAATCTTGTGAAATTGATTGAAACACTTTCTAATCCCTTGAAATCTGTGAAATTCCCAAGACTCTTGTATTTCAATAAAATTCTATTTAGTTCCCAAGTTCTCTAGAAATAAATTGAAATTTTTGGAAATCGTACAAAATTCTTTCAAATCTTTTCAAATTGCTTATATTCTTTAAAATCCTTTGGAATCCCATAAAATCCCTTGAAATCGTTGAAAAACGTAAATTATGAATCATTTAAAAGCCCTTCAATATAATTTAAATGAAACTTATTCATTGAAGTTCTCTAAGAAACCCACTTTAAATTTCTACAAATCGTTAACATTTCCTGAAATCCTTGAAGATTTAGTGAAATAACTTAAATCTTGTCATTTTTTTTTAAATACATTCAAATCCCTTGAAATCTTTTGGTTCGATAGAAATCCTTTGAAATTTACTTTAATTTATTTTCTAAAAATCACTAGATCCCTTGAAATCATTGAAAATTGTGAAATCCTTCAAAATCATTTCAAATGTTTAGAAGTTTATAAAAAAATCGGCGGAAATATTTGTAATCTCACGAAATTCGATGAAATGTTTCAAGATTAGTTTAAATATTAGGAATGCCCTCAGAATCCTTTTAAAAGCTTTAAGATAAGTGGAAAACCTTCTCAATTTTTGTAAATTATTTAAACGTTTATTAAATAAACAAATAAATGATTTTTTGTACTTTCTCTTATATGTTTTGCATCAACTGTTTCCACACATTAAAAATCTTTATTTCTATACTGATTTTGTTATACATTAAAAGAAATGTCCTTTTGTGCCTTTAATTTAAGTAAGATTTTTTAGAATCTAAACGATGTTTCATGACACAAATGGAATTTGCTCGTAAATTTAAAGCAAAAAGCATTTACATTTGTGTCCAAAAGAATCTACTTGCAGCAAACATAATCTTCTTGAAATAAACTACATCCAATCTTTAAGTCAAATAATTCGGTTTGGGTTAAAAAGATTCTCACATCGTTCAAAGCAAAACAGCTAAAATAGATGTTTTTTTCAAGAACGAACTTTTTCTATAAGTGTAATCATTTTCTATAATGATTATTTTATAATCGCGAAAAAACGATAAAAAATTAATTGTAGTAAAATCATTACTGACCTACACTGAATTATCTATAATCTTTTTTTGCAAGGTAAATTACTGGGTACTGTAAAAGATTGTATGGGTTTGCAAAGGTTGCGCATAATATTGCATAGAGTATACATCAGTTTGCCTGTGTAATTAAACCCCCAAAATCCGGCGTTTGTGAGTCTTCATTAGTGACAAAAATATTATTAAGGTATTCGAATGTGAATGACCTTTTCCTTCCTCTACACTTTTTTCTTCTTATACACATATCTGCAATAATACATTAGCCACATATAACATATATGTAATACAATGATAATTTAGGGTTTCGAAATGTGATTCTTTTTCAGGCGACCTTTCTTAAGTTTCTCTCAATCTTTAAACTGAAACTGCCTTAGAAAACAGAACCCCGAACTACTATAGATACTTATCAGCACCTGAAATATACCTTGAATCTCAAGCGACTTTCTTATTTCCCAAAAACTGTCTCATAAACTCTCTTTCCACGTATCATTGACTTTTCTCTCTAGATTCTAAAGTAGTCATGCCAGATCCGACAAAAGAAGTTTGTCCTTCCTACTCATATTCCAAAGAATATTTGATCTCAACTTCCATTAATAAAAGATCATTTGACAGCAGGATCACCGGGGAAGCTAGGAAGAGTGCAGTCGCGTTACGGATGCAACGCAACGAAATCTTGATGATGCTCCTTTTGAAATTTGACACTAACTCGAGCGCGTAGCGACCATAAACTCCGTGGTTTACGCGCCGGAATAATCTCACAGAAATCTGCGTGGTCTGACCGAATTCCCAGATGACAAGGCAGGTAGGTCACATAGGCGCAGCCAAGGATCATCAGAAAATTTGAGGATCAGATGTGTTACGATTAAGGCAATGGGCGGGTCGGCGATCAGATTAATGACATCATAAACCCAATAAAATATCACCGAGATTCCCAACAATACGAGCAAATCCTGAGGGTATCATGGTTTCTTTCCTTTTTCTGTTCCTTTTCTTTTTTCTTTTCCTTCCACGTTCCTCCACTTTTAGGTCGACTTCTTTCCTTTTTTTGGCTGATGGATGATGCAAATAACTGTGTTATTCCTGACGCAACCGTCGAAGGATCACAGAAGAGAATATAGCTTGCAGCACTTTTCTCAGCAGGTGGGTCGTTCAGTGGCAGGTAGGTACCAAAAAATAAGTGTGTGTGTTATATATAGAACTAACACTATTAAAATAAGAAGCACCCACGCTGGAAAAAGTCGCTCGCTTTCGAGGATTCCTCTTTTACCCCTGGATTGACGGATCACGAAGACTAATAAAAATGAAAGCAGACCAACCGAGGGTGACTGCTTGCTGAGAACATATTTTGCGAGGGAATTCCGAACTGCCTTCTTTCTTTAGCATATAGCTTAGTGACTTAATCCTTCCGAGGAGTATCGTTTCGTGTTTATTTTTCTTTCGTCATGTTTTTATTACTTTCTTGAGCGACGTTTAGGAGCCATCGTCCTCGTCGTCGTACCTTTTTCAAATAGGTGTATCAAGCTCAAAGTCAAAAACGTGAGAAAAATTATTCGTTTTGAGATTTTAGAGCAGCTAGTTGCTCTACTTCAAAATATTTATTCTTTAAAATTATTATAATGTCGTAAGCTGGGGCTAAGCGGCACATCTGAGGTAAAGCGGTGCTCCCTTGATTCAAAATTTTTGAAGGCGATTTTTGTTTATACAAGGTGGAAAATATACAGGCTTGCAGCTAACCACTTCAGAGCTCGAATATTGCGTTTTTTTAACTTTTATTTTTTTATTTTTTGGTAAAATAAAATTTTTCGAAGAAAAATGTGACCAACCGTTTTTCTGCTTTTCTCAGAAGTTCACTGTACTTAATTTCAATTTTAATCAAAATAAAACCTTCAAAATTTAAATTAAAAAACTGGAAAAAATGGCACTTTTTAATTGAGAACATTGGAAATTGAATAATTTCTTAGAAAATTTGTAACTGGTAGCGTTTAATATTGAATAATTTCTGATCACCTAAATCCGTAAATTCATAAAGACTTCACACTCTTTCCCTTATTCCGCTTTTTCCACATTTTTTAGAAATTCCTTCTTTCCCCTAATTTTTAAGAATCTTCTTTTCTCGTTTTTCTCGCTTTAAGGCCAACTTAATTAATATATTAATAAATAAATTTCAACAAAAAAATCTATCTTTTTTAGTCGAAAGTTCATTGTTTTTGTTTAAAAATTTGACTATTTAATTGTGGAAAATTCGCCTTTCTAGGTAGAAAAACCATCCTTTTGAGTTTAAAATTTCTATCACGCCGTAAAAAGGAAAATTTTTGTATGGAAAATTAATTTAATTTAATGCAAAATGGTCTTTTTTGTTAACTAAGTTATGTTTTAAAATGGTGTAACTAAGTCATTGAAATTTCTACTGCTGAGTTCAAAAATTCATCTTTCTTATAGTTGAATAAGAATTTTTTTTAATTCAATTTTTCAGGCTGATGTCAAGCTACTATCTTCTGAAAAATTCTTCCTTTTAACTTAAAAATGCAACTGTTTTTAGTTACGGTTTAATCTCTCTTTTTTTTTAACTTGAACATTTTTTCAAATTTTAATTAATTTGATTAACTCGTCTTTTTTGGTCGAAAATTTGATTGTTTTGTTAACAATTAAACTTTTTGTATAGAAACATTGTTCTTGTGGATTAACAATTCATCATTTATGCATGAAAAGTAATTTTTATCTTGAAAGATCATCTATCTTAATGGAAAATAAGCTTTTTGTTAAAAATTCCACTATTTTCCAAGAAATCCATATCTTTGGCATATTGTTGAAAATCTTACTACTTTCTTCGAAATTCATCTTTCTGGGTTGAAAACGATCTTTTTTTCTAAATTAAACTTTTCAGGCTGATAATTCGACTGCTGTTTGAAAAATAATTTTTTCAGCTTTAAATTTCACATGTTTTGAAAAATAATCCCTTTTTTGAAAATTTGACCTCTTACTTAAAAATGTGATTAATTTGTTTAAAAATCATCTTTTGCGGTCGAAAATTGAACTGATTTGTTGAGCATTCATTTTTTTATATAAAAACTTCGCATCTATGGATTAGTAATTCATAAAAAATGAATAAATTTGGTTAGAAATAATTTTTTATTTCAATTTAACTATTTGGATAAAAATTGTATTTTTTCTCTTGATTATCTTTTTTATTGAATTTTCAACTTCTCAGCAGGTTGATAATTCAACTTATTTAAAAAAATTAATCTATTTGGTTTACGAATTGAAATATTTGATTCAAGGTCAGTTTTTTTGTTTGAAAATTAGACAATTTGTTTAAAAATTCATCGTTGTATCTTCAAATCTTAACTACTTGTTTAAAACTTCATTAGCAATAGTAAAAAGTCGTCTCTTTTCGTTGAAAGTTCTCAATTACTTGGTTAGGAATGAAACTGTTTGCTTGAAAATAATTTCTTAAATTCATATATTTAATTAAAAATGTATCTTTCGGCTTTCAAAGTCAACAGTTTTTAAAATTATTTAACTTTCAACTTTAAAAATTATTTATTGTCTTAAAATATCAAATTTTGGTTCAAAAATATCTCGTCTTTTTTAGTTGAAAATGTCACCATTTTGTTAACAATATTTTGACCTGATATATCAGGAACATAAAGCGTTTTATATTGGATTCAAGGTTGTATCCATGTGAACTTTATTAAAAACTATTGATTCCCTTACTATTTCCTAATTTATAATCTGAAGTATAAAAAAATGAATAACTTAATATTTCAGCTATACACTTTCAAATATGAAGCCTTCATTGTTTACTGATTTCGAATTTAAACTGTTTAAAATGAATGTTTTTCAAGTTCAAAATTAAAATAGATTATAAATTTCTTTAATTTGAAAGTAATCCAAGTTAAAAATGTAAATATTTTAGAAAAAAGTATTTTAAATCCAGATTCGGAATGGTTACCGTTAAGTGACTGTTGTTAAAAAATTGTTTTAACTTAAAAATTTATTTTGATTTGAAAATAATATTTAAAAATCAATCATTAAACATGTAACGCGACTTTTTTGAGATTTTTTAAGCGAACTTTTTAAAACTATTATGCTATTTATGAATAATTTGAATCATGTAGTAAAATGTAGGAATTTTATTATTAATTTTAATTTGAAATAATTGTACTTTCCTTACGGCAGCAGTCAAGCCAGTCACTTCTATCGACTGTAACTCAGTCATTTCAAGTGACTATTTGATGCAGTAATCAATAATAATTAATTCATATGTTAAAATGACTGTTTTGCCAGTAAGAATCAAAGCTTTTGCCGTCCAAGAATAATTCATAACTTAAACAGTCAAATTTTTATTGACTTAAATTTATAATCTAAGCCGACAAGATCAAGAAGCTTATAGATTGGTTCTAGATTTAGAAGGGATACGAATACTCGAGTTTTGCAATTAGAATTTCAAAATATCAGCCGCAATTAGATTAATGTATTTCGTTTATTAGCAACAAAATGCAAATAAATAAAAAAACAAAGGGAGGAAAGACCACATCCTGAGTGTCTCTGCTCGCATGACGCAGCAGCAGCAGAACATCCTGTCGCTTCTTGATGAGCAAGACGAGAGACGTCGCTTGTTGATTCCAGATACCGATATCCGAACCCTTTGACCCGATCTGGGTACGTAAGACACGCGATATATCCAGCAGGTCTGATTGCTGTAAGAATTTGACGCATCCTTCTTTTCCTTTTCCTTGGCGGGGCACGAATTCATCGATATTAAAAATAACCACTCGCCATTTGGACCGATCAGTACGTCTGATTAATCTAATAAAAATCGTGCTTCATTTTCAAAATTGATCGATAGATCCTTATGTTGACACAAAGCGAATGTATTGCATAGCTTATTTAAAAAAAAAGGATAAAAAATCAACCCTTCTTATTCAAGCCGGAGAATGAAGATGTTGCATGAAATGAGATAAAAAGATGTTTCTATTCTTTAGTAGCTCATTATTATATTCCAAGAAGACAAAATTTTTTAATGAATGAGAAACATGTTTTTTTTTCTTAATAAAGTTTAAATATTGCTCCCTACTGCAGCATTTTTCGCCAGTCTCATAGATTGTCTTTAACTGTATGACGTCATTCTTCGCGGTAAATGCCCACTAGCTAAATTGTGCGCATAAAAAAAAAGTAAAAATTTTTTCTACACGTGCATTTCAATGTATAAATGTCTCCAAAGTGATTTGATGCATTATTAACGAATAATAATAAAGAATTATTAGGAAGACAATAATTTGAATAGTCTCCCTAAATAGAGTCTGCCCATTTGCTGACGTGTTTACATGTTTTGTGGCCAAGGAATATAAATTTTAGTCGGATTTTTATCCTCCCTATAGAATCACATCCACCCATAAAAAACTTTTTAGTTACTAATCTACCTTCTTCAGGGAATTTGCTGGTTTTCAAATTCATTATTTGTTTATACCTTTGATCCCGCTTGAAAGGTTTTTACTTTCAATTTCTCGTTTTTAGGCATTGATAGGTTAGTTTAGAGAATTAGCCCGATCAGTTGTCAAGTAGAAAGCCGCGATATTTGATTAGTCACAATTTAAAAAAATGTCATAGTGGCTCAAGTGGTCTC
>NC_046658.1:76665833-76739468 GCF_010883055.1 Belonocnema kinseyi
TCAGATTGGAAACAAGTCAGACTGCCCCCACTGTTTACGTTTCGAACCCCCGATATCAGTCCAAGGCTATTGGAAGGCAACCCCCGAATCTGGACTGAAAGCGAGAGTTTGGTGTATAAAAAACCTTAAGAAATGTTTCTTTTCTCCGTAGCGTTTCTCACTGCTTCAAGTTTTTAAAAATATGTTTATCTCATTTCATACAACATCCCCATTAGTCAAGTATGAAAGTCACTCTGCAATATTACCTTCTACATATTGCATATGATTTTATCCTTATACTATTAAATACTCCTTCAATACTTCCATCCAGTACTCACCCAATCCATGCCCCCTCCCCCAAAACCTTTACCGCATTTTCTTGCCTGCTTCCTGTAGCTGCCATTCCTCTCCTACATTCTTTTCATACACAATCCAATCTTTCCGCGTCCCATGTACAAATTATGCACTGTCTGTTTTCTTTCTTTTCCAAATACATCCATTCTTTCACCTTCCGAATCGAAATCTTATTAATCTGGTTCCTCTTCTCTCTCACTATGACTTTTCTAAATACTTTGGTACCCTTTCCATTTTTATCACCCTATACCACTTATTATATTTTGATTTATCAATAATTACCCATATTTCTTTTAACATTCCTTTTCTGACTATTTTCTCAAATTCTTCATAGTTTACTCCAGTTCCTTCTCATATATTGTTAGCATCATTTAACTCCCTTCTTTCTTCTTCTCATCTCATTAATTACATTGCTCTCCCTTTCCTTTCTTCTACCTTCTTCCAACACTTTTTCGCTAACTCCTATCCGTTTCCCTCCCTTAGTGTCCACCATATACAGGGTGTCCAAAATGTCCCGGGACAGCCAAATAAATCCTTAGGTTCAATTTTTTTTTTTTTGGAAGCTTGAGGTCATTCTTGAAGCAACTTTTAGCGAGGAATTCATTGGTGACCTTATTTTTGACCTTGACCATGGCGTTCATTGTCACTTCAAGGTCACATTTGTTTTTTAAAGGGAATGACCCATTTTTGACTATTGAAATCGAAAGAGCGGAAAATTTTACGTTAAAAAGTGTAGTCAGGTCATAGGTAAGGTATGGCCTTGATGAATGTATCATAGTCATTCAAACTTTGATATGGTCTGAATAATTTTTGTAAACTAGCTTGTGAAAATCATACTCTTACCCTACTTACTTACTTACTTACTTACTCAAACAATGTACATTTAATAGCGACTATCGAGTGACCTTGTCCATGACCATCAAGGTCATGTCAATGTCACTCTTTGTTTTTTTCACTGAAACGACTCTAATTCAAATCGGAAATCGGAAGAAGGGAAAATTTTACAATAAAGAGTGACCTTGATATGACCTTGCTCGTCATTATCAAGGTCACTTGATGGTCACTATTTAATGTACATTGTTCAAGTATGTGAGTAGGTAAGCGGATGATTTTCACAAGCTAGCTTGCGAAAAAATGTTCAGACCATATTGAAGTTTGAATGACCTTGATACGCCCATCAAGACCACACCTTATTTATGGTCCGCCTACACTTTTTAACGTAAAATTTTCCGCTCTTTCGATTTAAATTGTCAAAAATGGGCCATTCCATTAAAAAAAAACAAAGTTGACCTTGAAATAATCATGAAGGTCATGGTCAAGGTAAAAACTAAGGTCACCACTAGATTCCTCGTTTAAAGTTACTTCGAGAATGGCAACCTTCTCTAAAAAAATTGTACCTAAGGATTTATTTGGCTGTCCCGGGACTTTTGGACATCCTGTATACCTTTCTTGTAACCTATCAATCTGTTCCCTTTCCATTCATCCTCATATCTCTGATCCATATCTTAATACCGATCATACGAGCGTATCGAATAATCAGATTGTCTTTCTCCAATATTTTGTTAACCTTTATTTCCCTATTCCTCATATCTGCTTTATTACTTCTGCTGAATTGTCTTTCTTTCTTTTATATGAGCTCTATGATCGGCAATTGAAAGCCCTACAACATTATCATAACCCGTTTTTAGATTTTCTTAGAAAATCGAAAATTCAAATTTTGATTTCACAAAAAATAATGAAAAATAAAAAATTCCATTTTATGGTCAACCTATGTACAATACGAAATAAGGTGAATTAACGAAAATTGTTAACCCAAAAAAGATCTACAATTTCGTTAAGAATCACTTCTTGAAATGGTACGCAGTTTTTCCTTTATTCGTGAAAAATAACATTGAAAATAAAAAAATAAAAAATTTGTCGAAAAAATGACCAAAGTTACGAAAAAAGATATTGAACAAAACCTGTTTACAAATGTTTGTTAGAAATCGAGCGCGCAGCGCGAGTGTCGCGATAAGAATGTGTACTTTAAGCCTACAGAGCATTGAGAAACTTAATCTTTGATTATACTTAATTAAGTAGACAATGCAGAATATGAAGATGCATATAAACACTGCCATCAAAAAGAGAGCTTTTTGATAAATTTTTATTCAAGCATTCCAAATGCAAATAATAAATAACCGAGCGCGAAGCGCGAGGTAACCCATTATCGAGCATAAAGCGCGTGATTCAACATATGCGCGCCCTATCCGCGTTCAAACTTGCGAGCGAAGCGAGCCGCGCGCAATGAGAATGTGCCCACAAAGCGGGCATATTTTTTTCTGAAATTTTGTAATCCTGCAAAGCTGAATAATTTTCTTGTGAACTCTTCTATATATTGTTTTTTAATTTTAGTAAATCATTTAAAATCTTTACTATTTTCTTTAAATTAAATTTTCAAACAGAAAATTAGGTTAAATTTCCAAATCTTTCAAAATCTTAGAAACTTTATTTCAAAATCTCATTTTCTCATTATTATTATCATAGATAATTTTGTATCGCTGTCTACAGTCTATATATTACACAATTAAAATATTCTAAGTTTTTGTGCATAATTTAATTTTATCCATAATCTTGTTTTGCCCAAAAATCACAGAACTCGAGATAGAAAAAAAAAGAAACGACTAGAAGGGAATGATTGCTGTCCATAATCAGAGCTTAAAAATTGTTTTAAAAGTTAGGATTTTTCTAAAATGGACTTCTATCTAGTATTCAAATTTCCGGCTTTAAAATATAGTAATTCTCTGGCAAAATGAGATTATGGTCAAATGAATACCTGCCATAATCACGCAGTATGCAACCAATCAGTATTTAACAACAATGTGTGGAAAATTTAGAGAATTTCGTTTCACCAATTTTATTAGGTAATATATACGCGAAACCTTTTATATAATCTTGCCTGAAAGATCTTATCTAAGGTCAAAAAGAACACGTTTTGAGTCCCTGTTTCCATACTCTTTATGGAGGATAAAGGAACATTACGATCGGTCCTTTCTTACTTTATTTTCTTTAAAAACACGTTTTTATTTCCCGGGTTCATTTTTTTTAACACAAACCTTGAAAAAGAACCGATGCCTTTCGCAGGTTATTTTCCAATATTGGCTGTGCTATAAAACTGAACAATCTATATTTATAATGCTAAGCTTCCTAATGGACCAACACCATAAATATTTTGCTACTTGTAATATAGAGTAGGCACTAACCCCAACAAAAGTCCAGGACTATGAAGCGGCCCCAGGTAAGCGTCAATCCAATCGATTATGATCTATTTACTCACCACCATTCACCAGTATCTTCAGATTGTTAATAATTTTACGATAGGTCGATGAATACCGCCTATATTACACCGACGGTCGTAAACGAGGAAGAAAAAAGCCATAATAATAACCAAAAAAGGAAAAGGACGAATCCTCTAAAAAATTGAGAATTCCGAAGGAGGGTAAAAAATAATAATTGAAATAGAGGCTGGTTCGTGGGCAAGGATTTTTTACATTTTTATTGATTTTCTTATTTTTAATTTTTTGAAGAAAAAGGCACTTTTTATACTTTTGTCCCTTTATAGCTTTTATATCCCTATAAATGGAACAAAAGATCCTAATAAAGGTAGAATACATTGTAATCTACAAATCTACATTCTTATATGTGATTGGAAAAAAGATTCACTAAGGGTGCTGAATTGATCAATTTAATATTTTTAAACATTTTATATTTTCAAAATATAACATTTTTTAAGCTATTCTTTTCAGAAGTTACTTCTGGAATACACATTCTAAATTTGAATGAATAATATATTACTAATTGTTAAAATCTGATAATCGCTGTAGCTAGAATTATGACAAATATTATCATTATTACTATTATTAATATTATTATTCCCTGACAATTAGTAAAAATATACTGATTCAATTGGTTATTATTTCTGTACGTATACGTACCATCCAAAGTCGTAATGATAGTTTTTTTTTAACATTTTTAATATAATGATCCTAAATAAAAAAAATGTCACGCGAAATTTTATTTATTGATATTCTTTACTACCAGCGTAAATTAATAATTACTTTTTTCTGAAACCCAAAAGTTTGCAGTAGAAAATTAACTTTATTTTCCATCTAAAATTTCCATTGTCTAACTTCAATGTTCATTTAAACTCTTATTTTTTAGCTTACAAATGATCAAAATTCCTATTTGTTTATCACATGCTTCACATTTGCCTTGTTAGAAATTAGTCTTTTTGGTTTGAAAATTAATTTCTTTTAGTAGAAATGTTATCTTTATACTGTTACAATTCTAAATTATTCGGTTTTGGTACAGGATTAAACTATTTTGTTAAAATTTGTCTTTTATGTGGTTGAATTTAACTGTTTCTCCTATTTAACATTCTCAACTATTTTCGGTTGAAACGTTAACTATTACATTTTTTCTATAATATTCAACTTTTTGTCTTAAAAATTTAAATATTTGGTTGAAATAACCTTTTTTCGAAAATTCACATTTTCTATGGAAAAATTCAACTGCGATGTAGTAAAATCGTATTTTTTACTTAAAACTTTAACAATTCGGTAGACATTTCAACTCTTTGGCAAAAAATTAATGCTGTTTACATAAATAAATTTTTAAATTAAAATATAACTATTTAACTTTTCTTAAAAATTAATTTTTTTAGTTCGAAAATTGTACTACTCCATTAAAAATTTATGTATTTTGTGTGAAAACTCGAATTTTTTTGGTAAAAACTAAACTTTATGGTTTAATCATTTAACAATTTGTTTAAAAATTTTTTATTTCGTTGAAAATTTGTTTTGTAAAAATCTCATCTGGTAGTGTCGAACATTCAACTAATTGGTTAAAAAATAATTGTTTTGTTAAGAATTCATACTTTCTTTTTATAAATACAACTGTGTTGTAAAAAAATCTTGTTTGTGGCCTGAAACTTTAGAAATTTAGTAGAGAATTTAAATACTTGGCTGAGAATTCGTTTCTTATTGAAAAACAAATTTTTCAAATTAAATGAAACTTCTTGATTGAAAATTTAACGATTTTCCTTTTGAAATTAATATAAATACTTGGTTAGAAATTTATGTCTTTTATTGAAAATTACTTTTTTCTGATATTAATGTTCTTCGTTGAAAATTTAACTTTGTTGTAGCAATCTCGTCTTTTTGGCTTAAAAATGTAAATTTTTTTGTGAAATTTTTTTACTTCATTGACCGAAATTCTTTCTTTATCAAAACTGAAACTAAATTGTTGAACATTCGTTCTTTGGCTTAAAAATTAATCTTTATCAAGAATTTTTATACTTTTGGTTAAAAATAAAAAAGATGGGTTAAAAATTAATATAGAATTCAAATATTTTTCTAGAATTTCTTCTTTTTGGAACAATTCAAATGTTTGTTATTTGAGGCTTTAAATCGTTTTAGGTTAAAATGTCAAATATCATTTTTTTTGTGAATTTGGTTCTTTTTTTGAAAAGTAAAGTTCTTTGTGTTGAAAATTCATCATTTTAGTTCAAAATTATTCTCTTTAAATGTACATAACATAATTTGTTTCAAATTGTCTTTTTTGGGTAGTTCAAAATTAATTTATTTGACTGAAAATATAAACATTTCATTCTTAGGTAAAGATCAATTTTATTTTATTTAAAACTAGTTTTTCTTTAATAAAATGCATTCGTTTTTATTGTTGATTCATGTTTTCTTTTTTTGAAAATTTAATTGTTTAGTGGAAAATGCACTATTTTTACGTGAAATGTAAGGTATTTGAGCCGTTTTAAATTTAATATATTACAGTATAACATTATTTTCTCTTCTTAAGACTGTCAGCGATACAATTGAAAAAAATGAATATTGTTTTTTCTTGTAAGTTTGAGGGTGAAGGCGGAGGGATATAAAAATATCAAAACTTCATGAGACATAAAAACTGTTTATTTCCTTCGCTTTCTTATGTGCCACAATAACAAAATAATAAAAAGTGAATAATAATAATTTTATTTCCTACCTGCCATCATCGTAATTTAAACAACTTCCTCAACTCCATGAAAATGTTATAAAAAATTTTTAATCTCTGCGAGTGACCTTGAAAAACATATTTCTCAGTCTGTAATAAACCCAGAAATGCTTGACCATTTTTTTGACTTGCAGTAATTTCTTTTTTACGATTAAACTGGTGTATAATATTTCCGGACAAAATTATTTTGAGTGTTGATTATACGGGGCAGGGAGTAATAAAAGGAAAAATTTCGGGCAGCGCCAGATCCCTTTGGACCTGTTAGTGGCTGGCATAAAAATTTCTCTCGAAGTTTTAAGGTCTAACGGTTCTGGGTCTTTTCGCAACGGTATACCTATATAATTGTCTACCTTTTTCGTGATTTTTTTCTCTGTCTTTCCCTGACTTTCTTGGAAATTTGTCATGCACCTTTCTCTGGAAAATGAAAATCGTACGGTTCTTGCATTTTTATGGGGGCAAGATGAAAGCTTTTCTGGACCCCTCGTTTGCCCAACAGCGAAAAATATGGGTCAAGTCGTAAAGATGTTAAAAAGCAGAAGGGGTGCCACCCCCCGTGTTCCCTGCTACCTGTTACCGTTATTTTGACCAAAGTTTGTCACCAAGGTTGTGTGAAATGGGCGTGAAGGGCTCGCTCTTATTTTGTTTTGGATACATTTGAGTTTAAAATTCAGAAAACGTGCCGATTTTTCTTTAAATTTTAATTAGGCATCTTGATTCTTTTTTTTTTTTTTTTTTGATAAATTTAGTTTTAATGTTCAGAAAACATGCTGATTTTCCTTGAATTTGAACTAGGCATCTACATTTACATATTGAATTATAAAGCAGAATGTTTATTTTGTATAAGCTAATAATTGCGAAAAGGTAATATAATATAAAGAAATTTCACAAGTAGAAAAAAATTGATATCTTTGGGATTGCTACGTAAAAATTTTTAAAAATTGTACAATTATGAATAAAATACACTTTGAAGGAATTAGTTTTCAGTTTGAAAAATTATCATTCTATAGAAGACAACTTCTTGTCTAAAGAACTCTGAAAAATAGGAATTGCTAATCCGAAGTTCAAAACTCAAGAATTTTTGAATTTTTGGTTTCATGATATAAAACGAAACATTTATTTTAAATAAATTCAGAACAAAACAATTCATTTTTAATTGGAGTGTGTCAGAATAAAAAGAATTGACTATTTGGAATCACACATAAATTTATAATTACAAAATTTAAATTTAGAAACTAAAGTAATTAAAAATCAAAAGCATTTAAAAATATGAAATTTTATATTTTAGCTTTCAAAGTTTTAGTTCAAAGAAAAAGATTAATTTTTCACTAATAGAATAATTTTCCCTAAGATTCATGACTTTTTAATCAAATAGTTTAACTTTCGTGTAAGAAAGGTCACTTTGCAACCAAAAATGGAAAAATCAAATACTCAACTTAAAAAAGTGCTTTTCAACAAAATGAAACGAATTTTCATCTATAGTTTATTTTCAACAAAAAAAGTTAAAAGGAAGAAAAGTATTAATGTTTTCAAGCTAAAAGTTCGAATGTTTTAAAAAACAGTTGAATTTTCAAATTAAAAACATAGATTTGCATGGTAGGGAGGGGATTTTTAAGTATTCAGTTAAAAATGTAATTTTCAACCAGTTGAATTTATCGAAAAAAATCGGAATCTTCTACCAAAATAATGAATTTTCGACAAATAAGATTAATTTTCTATTGAAATAGACCAATTTTCAACAAAATACATGAATTTTCAGCCATCAAAGATCAAATTTCAATTCAACATATACATTTTTACTAAGACTCAAATTCTTACCCTCCCAGTGAAGAACTTTTCTATGAAAACAGATAAATTTCAATTTAAATAGTTGAATTTTCAACTAAAAGGGATAAATTATCAGAAAAAATTTGTTGAATGCTCAATCAAATAAGAGATGAATCTTTAACAACCAAATTAATTTTCTATCAAAATAAATGACTTTTTAACCGAATATATGAATTTTTCAGCAAATAGTTGAATCTTGAACTTATAATATAGGGTGAAGTTTCAACCTAAACAGTAAAATAGTTGAGTCCTCACAAGAAAAAAAAATTGATTTTCCACAAATAAATTTTTCGATTATTGGTTTAAATATTAAGCCATATACAATAATTTGTTACCGAAATAGTTAAATTTTGCCGTAAAAGTTATTTTACATCAAATAGTTTAATTTTCTACAACATTGTAGACTTTTAAAGACAAAAATAAGAATTTTCTACAAAGAGTTGATTTCTTAATTCAACAAAATTAATTTGCAACATAAAAGGTGAGTTTCACCCAAATAGTTAAATTGCTAATTTAAATAATGAATATTAAGTCAAAAATATGAATTCTGAACGAAACATGTAACATCTTTTATTTCAAACCATAAAATATTTAATTCTCAACCAAAAACAGAGAAATTAACTAAAAAATACGACTTTTCAACTAGAAAATATCAATTTTTAATTTAAAATATCAATTGCCAACCAAAAATGGAAAAGTTATGTTTTCAGTTTTTTTCTTCTATAACGTAACTTATGGACGCCCCTAATCTGTTAGTTAAATTTTCAGCTCTATTTTCATTTTTAATAACGTGCTTTACGGATGCCTTCTAATATTTGTTAAGTTAATCTGTCTTCTAAGTTAATCTTTAAATTATATCAATGTTCTCAAATAAAGAAAAAAATGTCCAAAGAATTCAAAGAATACATTCTTATGCTAGTAACAGAAAGTTTAAACTTTTTATTTATTGGTCGAGTGACGTTTATATAAAGTTACATTTATTTTTCGTATTTAAAAATAGTAAGGTGTTCAGCTTCAATATCACAAAACATTTTTAAGGGGGTCAACCGAAATGTCATAAACTGTCACCAGAGTGCAAAATAACCCAAAAATCACTGAAAATAGCGTCACGTAATATGTAAACGTTTCACTCAGAGAGCTTCCATCAATCAAGTATAAACAATATTTTAAAAAAATAATTCCCTATTGTATATTCAGATAAAGAAAATGTTTCCACGATTGATAAAGTTGAGTATCCTCTACATTTCTCGTATATGTAACCTTGTCAGAATATAACTAACAAGGTAACAACCACCCTAACGAACGAAATTCCAGCCCCTTTTTTATAATATGTATCGAATCATAGATCAATCCAGTTGAAGAAAAATGTTGGGATCGACACTGATGACTCATGGATACTAGTTTCTAGATCTGTCAGAGTCATCCTGTGTTAAGGGTGAGTCTAAAATTCTGAATCGCGACTGGTATTCGTAAAATCATAACCATGGAACATCAAGGTGGATCAAGAGCAAGGATCTTGGGCGTATCGTTGCGTGAGTTCAACTCATCCTCGCTACAACGAGAGGCTAACGACGTGTATTGAGAAATGTGCCCGTTTGTACACGTGACATGCAAAAATCACCCTCGCTGGCCCAGACAAGGGCCCACAAGCGAAGGTCCTCCGTAGGGAATGACTGGTTATGATTCAGGCTAAGAAAAGAATGAAGGCCAAGAAGAGAACCCCCCAAAAGCCACGACCTACCAACTGGGCTAATTCGACCAACAAAACGAACGTTTATGCCCGTTTTACATAGGTGCAAAGTCATCCATTTTTTCTAAACGAGATTCTACTCTCGGAAAAGAAGGAAAGAAATCTATTTTGTAGGGATACCTGGCTTTCATTCAGCCGAACCTATTTTCACAAATTGATATCTTCCTTATTTTTTTAGGATTTGTTAAAATTATAGTGGAATTTAATGAGATCTAGAGCGAAGGGCTATTTACTTAGAAAATTTGGCTTGAAGTGACTATATAATCAAAAAATTGAAAATTCAAAATCAAGAAAGTCAGAATAAGATTTTAAAGATTTCGTGAATACCAATATTCGTAGTAAGTGATCTGGAATCATGAATGGCCAATTTCGATTTTTAAAGATTTTCATGTCGCTGGGTTTAGGTGAAAGTGGAGTAAGGCCCCCATGTGGGACATGTTGACAATTAGAAAAAACGCCCATGTTTGTTGATTTTCATATTAGTTTTTTGTAAAATATCTTTCTTTGTTTGTAATAAATAGTGATGTGATGAAACTTTTGTTTTAAAATACGTGTCAGAAGAATTATTATGTAAAAAAAGCAGTTTCTACAAAAGCAGATGTAAAATTCTTTGCCAGAAGTTAAGTACTTGTAGTATATTTTGAAATACTTAAAACATGGAAATATTAGATTCCAATAGGTAAATTTAAATGAGATTAAAATCAAATTTAAAATCCTATTTAACGTTCAATAATCAAACCAATGTGCGGAATTCCTGAAAATAAAACCAAGAATCCAACGACCAAATTTGGACAACCACCATAAAATTTTCCTATTTGAATTTGAAAGAAGATGAACACATTTTTTTTAAAGAACAGATAAAAATTCTTTTTTGGACAAAAATAAAAAAGAGGAATGAAAATGAGAAGACAACCAAGTAAATCCCCTTCCTTCTCTTTTTTATTTCTTCGTCTCTTTTGTTCTTATTATTATCAAATGACAATAAAAAAAAAGCATTTCTAAAAAGTAATCATCAACGTTTCAGCACTCGTACAGCACCCTGACCAAGACGAAAAAAATTAGAGCAGGCATTGATTTATTGATTTATTTGATTCTCGGGTGTCAAGAAGAGAGCATCATGGTTTTGTTGTTGTTCCTGCCTGCTTTAATATTTTTTATTTGTTTACACGGAGAGACATTTGAAAATACTAATTCACGGAACTACTCCTTGATCCTAGTTCTTGCGTCAAAGCGTAAATAAGATCAAGGAGTAGTTTCGTGAATTCACTTTTTTTGTCTTGATAAGGATGCTGTATGCCCGTGCAGAAATTTTGGTGTGGCGCCGGTCGAACCCCGATCGGGAAGAATGTGGACCCCATAGGGGCATAGGGTAATCTGTCTGGCGCCAGATCGTACATAAAACGCTCTACCCGACCGGGCTCAAATCTGGGCATCGAAAATGTGGACCCGATCTGGCCCTGATATGGCCCCTTTAATTTTTATTTCTACAATTAATAAAATTTCAAAAGTTTTTATATTAATGTTTTTTCAAATTTGCATTTTTAAGAACTTAAATTTTTCAATATTCTACATTATATATCATTATACATTACATCACATTTTCAATATATTACATTATATTATCTATTTGTATTGCTTGAATTTATCGATTAGAGTTTGCATTTTGAAGAAAATTATTATGCTTTGACAAACAATGTTCAAATTTAGAGTTATCACACACACACCCACGCGCGCGCACACACACACATAAATTAATTTTAATTGCAAATATTTTTAAATCTTCTTAATATTGTTTGGAGTCATTTTTTTACTAATGGGCATGAGGCACGTGTAGTGAGATTTAAAAAGGGAGGTTATGTTCGAGAAAATATAAAAAAGCATTTAATTGATAATGTTAATAATCCGGAAATTCATACATTCGGTATGAGGTAATCTCTATTTTCAGAATATCAGCAACAAAATATAAGAGTCTAAAAAGCCGGAAAACATTTGTTTATTCACATAAGTAGTGAATGCGCTCAAAATGACGACGCTTTCTCGAAAACATTGCTGGAAATCTTCAGAAGCTAAAAATGAATTGTGATATTGATTCTAGCGAATTAAAGCTTATCTTTGCCTTCATTGCGGATATAAGAAATCTCACCAACAATTCTGTGATTCCGAACTCGCAATCTACTATTTGCTTATGGCATTTTAAGTTCTATGCAAGAAAAACAATATCACGACGATAACAGAAAACTTGACATATTCTTGTCCAATCTAACCCGACCCGACGTGTTCTGACGCGAGCGACATCATCTGCCCCCTTGGGGCCACATGTAGAAAATCCGATCGGGTCCAGATCGGAACTCGGAAATAAGTTGGGCAATTTCTGCACGGGTGAGTGTGAAACGTTAGTGATTATCTTTCACAGATATTGTTCATTGTGATTTGATAATAATAAAAATAAAAAAGACAAAAGAAATAAAAAAGGAAAGGAAGAGGCTTTGGTTAGTTGCCTTCTCATTTTTCTTTCCTCTTTTTTATTGTTGTCAGAAAAAGACATTTTTTTAATTTTTTGTAGGAAAATATTTTATCTTTTTTCAAATTTAAACAGGAACATTTTATGGTGGTTGTCCAAATTTGGTCGATGGATTCTTAGTTTTATTTTCAGGAAATTTGCACATTAAGTATTTCTTTAAATTATGGTATCAATAATTGTTTTTATAACTGTTACAATTATATTAAAATTAAGAAAAGAATGAGTAGGTTTTGGTAAGATGGTGATGGGAAATTCACGAGAAGAGGGAAGGCAAGAAGAAATAGAGGAGGGCGATGAAGTTGGGGAGGGAATGATAAGATAGGATTGAATCAGATCGGTTAGGGAAGGAGAGAGGAGTGATAGAGGATGGGGTGAAATTTGAACGACGTAACTAAGATATTAATAGGCTACGAAGTTATTCTTTTCTAGGCGCACAGAGCATACTTTAACTAATTTTTAGGGTTTCGTAGCCCGAGGTAGGAACCCTTATAGTTTCATTCGGGTGTCCATCCGTGCGCAGTATTTTTTTCCATGAAGGGGAGGTAAGGGTAAATGATAGAAGAGGGAGTCAGGAGAAATACGGGGAAATAAGGAAAAGAAAAAAGGGGAAATAAGGAGAGGGGAATTGGGCGAAGTAAGGGAAAGAAAAGTAAGGAGAACGAATGTAGAGGAAGGACGATAAGTGGCAGAACAGAAGAGAGAACAGGAAGTGTTAGCTGAGAAATTGAGGACAGGTATAAGTAGATGAGAAAGAAGTTGGGAATGGGAAGTGAAGTGAAGCGAATCTTAAGAGAGGTAGGTGAATTAGGATGAGTAGGTGAGGTGAAGGTTGGGAGGGGGAGGTTTGAAAGACTCAATTAACTTGTGAATGGACTATCTAATACTTTAATGTAGGCACACGGTGCCTACTTTAACTAATTTTTTTTCTTTTAAATGAAAAATTTAATTTCATAGGATGTTTTTTTTGCTCGCGCGTAATATTACCATTTTGACCATAAACCTCTCACCCTTCAATTTTTTATGTTAGATATCTCTTCCGAAAATAGGGAGAACGTTTCTGGCTATTCAGTATTCATTGAACTTTCACTTTCAAGAAACAAAAGGTTAAAGTTTATTTCCTAAAATTAAAAATTTCTCTCTCTTTTTTTCTCAGTCTTTCTCTCTCTCTCTTTCTCTATGAGCTTCTCTTTTTAGAGTTTAATCTCATTCCTTCAAAATATGAATATTTCAGCATTCCGGAAAGAAGCAGAAATGAAGGATCGATTTTCTCGAGCGTAAGCGATGTTCATTTGAGAGGAAAGGAAGTAGAGGGAACGAGAGTAAAGGGGTTGCAGTTCTTGGAGATATGCATTTCGTGGATTAAGGATGTTACCAGGCGGTCTCACGGTGAGTCGGCGCGGCGCGGTAGGAGTCTAATAAGATGTAACTAAATTATGATTGGATTCATCATTGCTGCGAACGGCGTTGAAATTGTCGATCTTCTGGTGAGCAATGATGTGTAGCTTTCAGCATCGAAGGGTCAATATTTTGTCGACCCGTGGCCATTCTATATGAAGCGTGATATACCATGATCCCAAATGAGCGATTGCCAACGGTAAAGCAAGACGGAAGAAGATCCCTGCACTTTGGTTGTTCGTACATACTTATTTTGTCCCTGTATATATAGGCAGTTAACATTGAGTCTATACGAGTATCGCGGGAGCAGGGTTGCAACGTTTTAATGACGTCGAATCACTCGATTTAACAAACAGTGAATTTAGCGTTCTAAGTGCAATAATTTCAATCCCGATTTTCCCGATTCCAAATAGATTTACAAATGATTTACAAACAGTTGATAAAGAGGGGCCTAAGTAATGTTTTGGTTAAAATAAAACTGATTAAGTAAACAAAAGTTATCAATAAAAACGCGAATGCGAAAGTGAATATAAGGTAAGAAACACGAATGTGCAAGAATGGCTCAAACTGGTTCTTACTTAATTGATTCAATCTATTCATATAATTATTATTTTAATATTCTATGTTTCCGCTCGCTTTTCGCGTGTTTTTTGTGTCGCGACTTTTCTGACCTGCCAAACTGATGCAGAATTGAAAAATTAATTATTTTTAAAGGCTTAGTTTCAAGATCATAATTTAAGATTGCTGCGACTACAACTTTAAACGAAGTTTGGAATTGTTTAATTTGTAATGCTTCAAGTTTAAAATTAAAGATTCTTTTTTCTTCTTTTTACTGAGAAGAAAAGCTTAGGTTTTTTTAATAAAATAATATCAAGTTAAAAAATCAACATTTTATTATTTATTCGAAAACATAAGGATTCGGTAGGTTTTGGTCGAATTTAATAACCTCGAAAGATTTATAATTACTTGAATATCACTATAAAAAAAATTGATAAATGGTAAATGATCACAAATTTATTTGTGAATTAAGAGATATAGTCTGAAATATTTTTTAGAAATTTCATTGCTAAAATAGTACAATAATTTGTATTTGTTAACCTGAATGATTAAACAATTTTAAATTAAAATATCTTCCCAAATATTTTTATTTTAAATTTAAATATAAAAATTTCCAGGACAATTGCAAAATTTGTTAATGAAAGCATTGATAGTCAGTTTAATTCTTAATAACTTTGATTTCAATATTATAAATCGTTTGGTTGTAATTTGAGCCCGTTTAATATTCACAATATGAAATCAAAATACTTAATTGTTACATAACATACAGTTTAAAGTATTTTTAATTAAACAATCTGTAATTAAATGCCTCCGCAATAAATTCAAATCACTGAAAAATTAAGAGAAAAATTAGTCTAGTTCAAGAGCAATTTTAAAATATTTAATTTTTTAACGCCTTCAACCTAAAGTTTTTTTTCTTCAAAAGGTTAAATTCCAAAATCTTTGATTTGAAATTTCTTAATTTTTGAATATTTTAAATGTCCAATTTCACAATTTTGTAGTTTCAAATTTAAATACTAAAACTTTGAGACGATCTTCACTACAAAATCTTTTAAAATTGCAAAACGTAATATTTAAAGTCATTATATGCAGTTAGTGTTTAATTTCATAATTTTAGATTTAAATATTATAAATTGTTTGTTTTGAAGTTTAAACGCACAAAGTTGGCTGGGTTTTTTAAAGCTTTAAAATCTTCGAATGCTGAATTAATAGACTTGGTAGTTACGAAATTTCCAGTTTAATGAATTATTGAATTATTTTTCATTTTCAGATGTTACACGATATTCAACATTTTAAATTCAACTGAAAAATGTTCTTTGAATGTAAAATATTTAAATGGAGCAACTCCAAAAAATCGAATCCCAGATGGCAATTTTGTTTTATATTATTTTTTATAATTTTTTAATGGCAATGTGATATATTACAATTGTCCGGTTTTTAGTTAAAGATATAAAATACAAAAGTATTTCCAAGAATTTTTAATTAAAAATTTTACAGCATGATTAATAATTCTAAAGGATGTGTTACAAAGAAACGATTTTTAATTAAATGGTCAAAAATCTTGTAGTTTAATATAAAAATAGATCATAATTAAACCATGTACAATTGAAGTCACATTATTATTTTGATATATAATAAATCCCATTCAAAATTACTTCTTACTTTAAATATTTTTTCAAAATAATTTAGTATTCCATATGATAATGAAGACATTTTCTGTTTTGAACAGTGACCTTGTTAGAAATCAGAATATCAAAATGCTTTGCCAAGTTATAGTGTAGATGTAGATCACTATAAACGGTTATTTTTAAATGCTAACAAATAGATTTAAACATAATTCTTAAACAGATTTTTCAGAGATGGGATGTGGTCAACTATAAAAAGATATTTTTTAAATACTGGAAATGGGGTCAAGTATAAATAAAAGATATATTTTTTTCGAGCTGGCATATGACCAGCTATAAACCGGTGTTTCATAAAAATTGAAAATGGTGAAATCTAATTGAGAGGGGGGATTTTTCAGAGCTGGGCTATGGAAAATATAAACAAATGTTTTTTTTTTTAATACTAGAAACGGGGTTAAGTGAAATTCATAGGAAGATTTTGCAGAATTGGGGTATAGCCAACTATAAACGAGTGTTTAAACAAAAATGCCATTGGGTAAATCTAACTGTGAGGAAGATTTTTCAGAGCTGGGTTATGATGAAATATAATAAAGTTTTTTTTAAATACTGGAAATGGGATTAAATATAATTGACAGGAAGATCTTGCCGAGCTGGGGTACGGTCACATTTACAATAAGTTTTTTTTTTTGTAATTGGAAATGTGGTTAGTATAATTAAGAGGTGCATAGATATTGGAGTGTTATAACTATAAACAGGTGGTTTTTTTCAAATGCTGGAAATAGGGTCTAATGCGATTGAGAGATGGATGTCGCCGAGTTGGGGTATGGCTGACAATGAATAAAATTATTTTAAAACATTTAACCTTAAAAATCGGTAAACGCATAAAAAAGAATGGAAAAATTTGAAATTATTGGAAATAATGTATCTTCTTTTAATTTTGACCTCCAAAATCAAATTAGCGGGTATTTTTATGGCCGTATTCATAATCAGCGCATAACAATAAATACATATAAATGATATTTTATGCAAATTATTCAATGTAAATTCTAAACTTTATTCTGAGAATACAACTTTGAACGTTTTTCTCAATTCTCAGAAAATACTAATGATTTGTGAGTTAGTTTGACACACACAATTTTTTAAATGACTTTTTATTGATTTTAAAAAATGCATTCAAATCAGTGCATAATTCACGTGGCAAAGATTGCATAACATAAAAGCGTGAAAAGCATGAAAAATCATGCCAATATGTCGCCCCCATAGAAAGTTATGGTAGTACAAACAGTACAACAAAAATTTTTAAAATATAAATATTATTTTTGCTGCACGTATTCGACTAAAAATTGCTTCTTCCATGTCCTCTGCTGAATTCCGTAATAAAAAGTATATTATTAAATAATGAAATGTAAAACACCATAAAAACTCCTTAAATCTATGTGAAAAAATGAAAATAATTATATCCACATGTGAGAGAGCGATAATATATTAAAAGGGGAAAGTAAAGTAAATCACAAAACCCCTTTGTATACAAAAATTTAAGCTATATCATGATCCGTTATCTCACTATCAAGTGCGAACGTATATTTATCATAAAAACAAAAAATTTCAATAAAATTCACTAATAATAAAAGAGTTTAAAAGTAGGTTACAAATTTTCTGTATTATTCAAATTTTCCTTCTTAGTTCGAATATCAAAATTCTGAAAACAGAAAAGGATTCTGCAAAAACTACAATAAAATGAGATATTAGTATGTAATTTTCTGCAAACGAAAAATAGAATATGCATTGTGGAAAAGGAAACTTAGAAGAAATATTAGTAAGTTATGTACATGATTTTTCGGGTTTTGATTAAAATTGATATATTTAAAAATGAACGATTGCAAACTTCTAGTGTTTAAAACTGAATAATTTTTTAAATTAAGGATCAAATTTTTTTGATATACTTGCAAATGAAAATGTACAAATCTCTATTGCTTTTAACATTATTTAAAAAACTAAAGATGAGTCTTTAAGATTGAACGATTTTGAATAAAATCATGTTATATCGAAAACAATAACATTGGAAGTACTTTTTTGTTAAAATGCAACTATATGAACCGTGCATGTCAGACTAATAATTCATCAACCGGAAGTAAAAACAAATGTATAAAAAAGAAGTACTTAAAAAACGATTTTTAATATCATTGAAATAATAATTATTAACAATCTGAAAGATTCTATTTTAACGTTTCTCTCTCAAGAACGTCAGCTAGTTTATTTAATTTAATAAATCTCAATTGTATAAAACTGACAAGGTAAAACTGCTAAATCTTTGATTTTTGGAAACTTGTAATTTTTCAAATATGAAGTCATTAACTGAGTATTAATTAGCCAAAATAGCAAGGTACACCTCGTAGCTTCTTTCGAACAAAATACTTTGAACATTTTTATTTCTATGATAAAGATAAAAATTTCAATGAATTAAAAATAATAATAAAGTTTCAAATACATTTGGAAACAATTTTTACAGTCGCTTACCTTAAAATTTGTCAAAAAGCGCTTTTTGCTGCTTTTGAAATTTAATCTTACACCAGGAAAATTATGAAACAAGAAAGAAGAAAAATTTCACTGACGCTTCAGGTTTAATAACTTTAAATTAACATTCGCCGAAACTAAATAGTTGCGATTTGACGTCGTTTAAAAATATAAATTAGAACGTTATATTTTTTCAATTGGTTTTTTGTTTTATGAACCTCCGTTATTTTTTACATAAAGAAAGAAAACTGGTTATTTTGAAATTGAACTATGAATCCTAAACTTTATTGAAAATTAATTTATGATTTTTAAAATTCTCAAGTGAAGAGCGTCACAAAGTCACCCTGAAATATATTTTTTAAACTCTAAATGGGGATTCTTCCTGATATTTTGAAATACACTCTTCATTTGAATGGGTATACATTTATTATTGTCCAACATTTGAGAAATACTTGAAGGGATTTTTCAATTAAGATTTATGTTCAAAATTCAGCACAATTCATTATATGAAAAGCGGGATGAAACTTTGGTCTGTATTTGATGTAAAAAAACTCAACAAATTTTTATTAAATCTGCTTCCGCAGTTTCCAAACGACGTTTTGTTTCCAATAACACTGGAATTTTTGAGTCTTCGCAAATCTCTCATAATAAAACACTTCCTGGGATAGATTGGAAATTAAAGGTGCTTTTTGTTTTTGTTAAGTGACATCATAACATTCTAATAAATGCAGCTAAAAATTAAAAATAAGCTTCGTAAGAAAAATCAAACAAATTATAAAGAAACTTTGAAGATACTTAATATTTAGTCAAGATAATTTAAATATACAGAAGTACTTGGAAAAAATACAAAAACCTGAAACTGCTTTCAGGCCCCTCAAAATTTATGTAATATCCTCTTTAATCTTTATAAAACTTCAAATAAAATGACACAATATGTATCCATTTCTTTTTTTATACAAATAAACATTTTAAAACATTTTAAGAACGCTACAGTCTTACGCAGATAGAACTGCATCATCTATTATTCAATAAAAAAGTTAATTTATATATTACTTAAATAGTAGCATCTACTGCACAAATTTCTTTCTTTCAGTGCTAAAACAATTAGGGGTTGAAAATGGCGAACTCAATTTGGAATACAAATTTGAAGAATACTCTGGATTATATTATGAATGAATGATCGTGAATATATATGTAAACTCAAAATTGAAAAGTACCTGAAGAAGGTTGGACAGACCACAATCGTTCAGACCACCCTGATGTCCACTTATTGCCTCGTACTCAAAGTAGATTGTAAACACTCTTCTACCTGTCGCACTGCGAAACGGGAGGATGGTCAATTCCACCCTGGGTACCTGCGAATGATTCTCCACTAACACAGATTCCCCTCTCTTACACTCTTACAGGAAACCTTACATAGGTGTCTGTCTCTGATTTTATTCTCCTTGATATACACACCAATTTTCATATAATGACAATTTCAAAGGTTACCTCGCACGGGCCTTGCAACTAAATGGGTACTTTTGTTTGAAGACATTTTTCATTGGCATTAGGGTCTCTTGAAAACTTTTAAGAAATGCATGTTTTATAATTAAGTATTTTTATAAGATTCTAATGCCAATAAAAAATTTCTCCGAACAAATTTAATAATTGGGTCCATTAAATCCGACATAAAAAAAAAGTCAAGATGTCACTGGACAACTAAATGGGTACTCTTCATACGTAAACATTTAGGGCTGCCTGAACAGTTTCAAATTGAAATGCAATATACTTGAAGGAGTTCTCGCATACTGCGGCTCTTCGGAGGCGAGAGTCGCTACCGTCTCTCACCCTGTCGGCTGAGAAACTGCGTGGGCCAGTCTAGGAATTATAAAACCGGACCGGCTCCTATGGGACCTGAAGTGTATGTTGTAGTACTCATAAAAGTAAGGGACACATGTTCTTACTTTTCTGTGGATATATATGGTTCAAATGAATGAAACCTATTTCCAAAATATTTCACATGCAACAGACATAAATGGAGCTGTTTGTAGAAAGCGTGAATTTTCTGGATTGTTATCAAATGGAAAATATTTATAGCCATGAAGTACATAACATAAAATTAACATTTGAGAAAAGAGTTGTTTCTTAAGGGTGAATCACCCCTTATTTACTTTTTCATTTAAACATATATATTTATAAATATCAGACTATTTTTGGGAAAACGATTCGTTTTGTGAGGAAATAAAAAAAATGATACATACCATTTTTCATCAGAAAAATTACTCTCTTTTATGGGCAATGTATTAAGCTTCTTCAAGTTTATCTTCCATATAATAATTGAAAAAATTTACGATTCCTAAAAAAAATCCATTTATTTCTGTTAAATGATAAATTTTTGGGGTTGGTCCTAACCCCTTGTAATTAAATATCCGCAGGATAGAAAAAACACGTGTCGCTTGCTTTTTGGAGTACTGCAGAATTTTCCAAGGATAACACATTCGGAGGCGGACACCGATGAATGGTCCCTTGTCAGTCGAACTGCTGCCATCGATTCTCATAAGCGGGGAGTCCTTTCTACTTTAAGAGGACTAAAATTCTGAACATAAGTTTTTTTTTCAAATTAGGCACTTGGTAATTTATAAAAATAATATTTAAAATCTGGTAATTATAACGATTCTAACGATATTTTATTGAACTTTCAAAATTGAAAATTGAAGAATAAATGTTCAAGTTTATTTAAAGAATAATATGAAAAAAAATTCTTAGTATACAGGGTGTTTCTTATATCCTGGGACATCGAAATTTCTCAAGAAATACGCATCTCACGAAAAAAGTGTCTGTAATAAGAACTTTTTATTTACGAGGGGAAAATCGAACCCTAAAAAAATTTGCCCATGCCCCCCCCCCCTCTGAGGCGAGAGGGAGGTAACATTAAAATTTCAAATAGGAACATATATATTTTTTGTTTTAGGTTTGGACTTTCCTGATAAAATGCGTAAGTTTTATTTGAATTTCTTGTTTGATTTACGCTAGATGGCGCTGAATTGGCGAAAAATGACATTGTTGACTGTTCAAGGAATGCGCTTCCAAATGAAAGATATAAAAACCAAGCGGTCGGTTTATTTAAGATAGTTGGTACATGTTGGTCTTTTTTAAGTTAGTTATGTTGCTTACGTTCGTTTCGATTATATTTGGTATGTTAGTTACTTTCGTTTGTGTTGGATTGGGTGTCTTACTTTCTTTCATTTGGGTGATTTGATTGTGCTACATACATTTATTCGGGCTGGATTGATTGGACTACTTACGTTCGTTTCGATTACATCTGTTGGTTACGATGTGTTATTTGCTTGCATTTGAATGATTCTTATTGGCTGCGTTCGTTTGAGTTAGTGTTGCTGGTTACGTTCGCTTGGGTATGAATAAAAGTATTGGTTAGCACTTCCAAACCAATCCAAGAAAACCTATCCAGCAAAACTAGATCCACCCAAATAAACGTAAGCAGTAACACTGAACCAAACAAACGCAACTAATACGACCAACACAAATGCACGCAACTAACACAACAAAATAAAATGATCGCAATACAAAAAGCGAACCAAATCGAACGTAACCAACATATGTAATCAAAATAAAAGTAAGCAACACAGCTATTTGGACCCAAAAAAAAGTAAGCAGCACATCCAAACCAAATACATCAAAGAAACTAAGGCACTCAATTCAACCCAAAAGAATAGAGAAGTAGGAGACGTATGAGAGTGGAATTAGGGGAAGTAGAGAATAGACAAATAAAGAAATTGATGGCATTCGGAGTGTGAAATGTAAGAGGTTGGGAAGTTGGAGAGAGTGTAAGTGTGGGATGTGAGGGAAGGTGAAGTAATGAAAGGAAAAGTCAGAAAAGTGAGGAGGCACGCAGTAGGAGAAGTGAAGGATGTGAAGAACATGAGGGGATGCGATGTAGAGGAGGTAGAAGTAAGAGAAGTGAAGGGGTAAGAAAGTGAGGGTTCGGATGCGTGGGGAGTAAAAGTAGGGGAATTAATGAGAGAGAAAGTAGATGAGGGAGAAGTAAGGGATGGTAGGGGAGGAAAAGTAGGAAAAGTATGCGAATGGAATAAGAGGAAGTGGTGAATGGAAAAGCGAAGGAAGTGATGAGATTGGAAGTGTTGGATATGAGAGGTTGGAAAATAGGAGAAGTGAGAGTAAGTGAGGAATTTGAGGGTTGGGAAAGTAGAGAAAGGAAAAGTAAGGTAAGTGAAATAGTAAAAAGTAGGAGAAGTGTGGGATGTGAAGAAGAAAGTAGATAAGCAAGGAGTAAGTGAAGGGAGGGGTGTAAAGTAGGATAAATGCGGGGTTGGTCAGTGTGACAGGGAAGTTGTGGACGGGAGCGAAAATTCAAGGATGAGAAGTGAGTGATGTAATGCGAATGGAAGCATAAGAATTAAGGGGTTTCTGTATATCGGTCAAATATATCTATGCAAAGATGCTAAGAAAATAAAAAAGGCAGTTTGAACGTAAAAATACCAATTAGAAACAGAATAAAATGCAGTAAAATGTTTAAATTTCGTTGTCTTTCCAACATTTCCATATAAAATATATTCGGATCTGGTCAGACCACATGTGCCAAAAAGAAGTATATTCAAGTAAATGTCGATGACTTTTCTGTTAAGAATTAATATCTTTGGCTTGAAAACTCAAATATATTGCAGGACATTCGTCTTTTTGGATTCAAAATTAAACATTTTGACTGAGACCTTTTTTCTTCATCGCCTTAAAAATCTTTCTTGGGTAAAAATTCAACTATTTTTTTTCAATTCCCTTTTCTTGGTTTGAAAATTAGTCTGTTTTGTTTAGGGCGTAAATTAATGGAAATAAAATAGAAGTGCCAATAGTAAAACGTCTTGAGCCAGTTATATCAAGCATATGATTTTTAAAAGGCAGAATAATAATTTTTTAAATTTGCCGAATTCAGTTTAAAAACTTTCTTGGCCACTTAAGGAAATGCAATTTTCTGTTTTGTCCGTGGTTTAAAATTTCTAAAGTTAGATTTGAAAAATGACACTTTTGAGACTGAATCTACAAAAATCATTTATATTCTACTTTTTCCTACAATAAAAAAGATTTTATCTTCAAATTTAGGGAAATGATAGCGAACATGCTAACGGACGTCCCCGAATTCTTCTTTTGTGGAATAATTGAAAATCAAATTTATTTTGTTAAATTTGGTTAATGTGCGTGTATTTTAAGGTTACATGTGTTACAATTCTCCTACGTTTTACTTCCAAACTACACAATATTTCTGGCCGAAGACTTGGGACAAACAAAAAAACATAGTAACTAATGTCTCGGAACTAGCCGTGTTTGTAGGCATTTAAAAAATTTGTTTAAATAAATAATTTATAAGTGGCTAGCGACAACATCAGTACGACAGAGACCTACATTATCGGAATAGCTGCGAGTTTCAAACCAATCTTAAGCTCAAAATTAAGCTTATGTATACAATTTTTATTCAGCAGAATAATTTTTTTCATTATCCCTCCAAAAAGATTTCGGGGATGTCCGTTATACTATCTCAAAACATCACCGAATTCAGTTTTTAAAAATGTTAATTGTTGTTGATAAAAATTCGGGGAAACTGAACCAGTTTTACCACACGATGATAAACAAGTTTCATGATGTTTATCAATGAGCTTAAACCAAATGAGTTTAAAACAAATTTATTATTTTAATAAGTTTTGAAATGTGGCCAAACTTTAGCTTCCGGAATTTCCCAAGTTAAGTAAAATATTGCACAAATTATTAAAGCTACTAACATTGGATTTGAGTAAAATATAATAAACAGTTTTCCATACAGTTTTGCATACAATTTTACATAAACTTTAATATTTATCCTTTACTTTTCAATTTTTTAAGCCAAATAACATATCATTGCAATCGTTATAATTCGTAGATTTCGAATAATAAATTTATAAATTACCAAGCTCTAAATTGAAAAAACGTATTCTGCATTTTAGTCCTTATTTGTACGAAGGACTCCCGCTGGGCTGGATCGACGTCAGCAGTTCGGCTGTTAGGTGAAGCCGCGTAGTGGGGGAAACATTCGCAGGTACCCAGGGCGGAAACGACTCTGTCTCGTTCGACCCTGCTTTCCTTTTGTTTACTTGACATTTTTGCCTCGAGATAACTCAGAGAGATTAATTATGAAGACTATATGCACCTGGCACCCGGAAGTTTTGGTCAAATTCTGCTATCATTTTCGGCCAAATTATGATATCACTTTCGTTCAAATTTTGGTATAGCTTTCGTCTACCCTCTGCAAGCTTTTCAACGATTAGAACTCCTAAATAAATATTGAAATAAATATTGACAAAATAAACTTATTTCTTAAAAATCAAAGTGCAGATTACTTTGGATTATATGGGATTACCCTGGATTACAATCCTTTAACCAATATTTTAACCAAATAGTTGAATTTTCGAACTAAAAGTTTATTTTTCTACCAACAAGATTTATTTTCTACCGCAACATACCAATTTGCAACAGAATAGATGAATTCGCAAGCAAGTAGTTAAATTTTTGCATAAAAAGTATGCATTTCTTTCGACAAATAGAATATTTATATTTTCACTTGACAAAATTAATTTTTACTGAAAAAACGAACTTTCAACAAAATAGTCGAATTTTCAATGAACTTAAATAGTTAAATTTTCAGTTAAAAATAAAACTTTTAAAAAATAACGATTTTTCGACGCCATAATTACATTTTTGTCCTAATTGAAGAATTTTGAACTCTCACACAAAGAAATTTCCTCTGGTGTCAAAACGATGTTTGTTGGCACAAATAGAAGTTCCTCTTAAACTTAAGGTTCAGAGGATTTTTACTTGACTACAAAAGAACCTTTGTCCAGCAAACATTATTCTTTTTTGATGAACCTCGCGTAATCTTGCAGCTAAATGATTACCTTGGTGAAAAACAGATTTTCACGCGATTTGTAGCCAATCTTCTCTGAGTCATGCAATTTCCTTTCAACCAAGCAATTGAATTTTTAAACCAAATAAGATGATTTCTCAATGAATAATTTAATATTTAAATATTCAAGTAAATACGATCAGATTATAATAAAACATAGAATAGTTAAATTTTTAGTTAAGGAAATGATCTATCAATTAAAATAAAACAATTTTCAACATAATGGTTAAATCATCAACCAAAACAATTAATTTTTAAAAAGTAGTTTCACTCTCTACCAAAATAGCGGAATTTTGAACATATATGGTTAATTTTTTATGACAAAAGGAATATTTTTTACAAAATGCATGTACTTTTAACCAAATAGTTAATTCTTTAAATACGAAGACACATTTACAACTGAACATGGAATAGTAAAATTTTCACTTTAAAAAATTAATTTTTAGCCCAGAAATAAAACTAATTTTCACGAAAATAGTTCAATTTTTCACCAACAAAGTTAAATTTTCTAACGGAAAGATAAATATTGAAGCGAAATTTTACTGTTTATAAAAAAATACGAATTTTACATAAATCGCATGGATTTTCAAGCTCATTGTTAAACGCTTGAAGATTTTTGATTTTAGTTTAAAATGATTTTGTTAAAGATTTACCTATAAAAAAAATTTTTTTGGTGAAAAATTAATTTTTTTGCTTGAATATTTATGTACTTTGAACAAGAATTTATATGGATGTAACTATGATTTTGAAAATTTATTTTTCTTTATTTCATTGTTTTGTTAAAGTGCTGTTATTTTGTAGGAAATTAATCTTCTTCGTTCAAGATTCTACTAATTGTTTGATGGTTAAACTAGTTTGTTAAAAACTCATTTTTTGGCTGGAGATGCCTGGTTTTAGTTAAATATTGATTTCGTAAGTTGAAAATTTACCGGTTTTTTGAAAATTATTCTTTTGTGTTTGAAAATTAAGAAACAAAAAAAATCATTGACAGCTAAATATTCCATGTTCCATTCCAATATTTTTTTCAGATTTGAAATTAAAATCTGTTTTTGTTGAAATATTAACTGTTTCATTTTTCGTTGCGAACTCATCTCTTTTAGTTCACATTTATTCTAGTTTGTATAAAATTTAAGAATTTCGATAAGAAGTCATTTTCTTCATTTCTTTGTTTGAAAATCGAATATTATTTTTATTTAACTCAACATTTTACTATTTCATTTATTATTATAAAATTATATTTTTAAGATGAAAATTCAACTATTTGATCAAATATGTATGTATTTTGTTAAAAATATGTCGTTGCTGGTAGAATATTAAATTGTAGTTTTATTTTTGTTGAAAATTCATATCTTTAGTGGAAAATTTAATGTTCCATGATCCATTCCATTGAATGGTTTTTTATTTGAAATTAAAATCTGTTTTGTTTATATATCAAAGATTACATTTTTTGTACCGAATTCATCTCTTTTGCTTGAAAATTATTTTACTTTATAGAAAAGTCCAAAATTTAATTAAAAAAGCATTTTATTCCTATTTGGTTACAAATTTGACTATTTTTTCTAAAATTCATTTTTTCTGTTGAAATCAAATTGTGTAACTGTAAATTAACTATTCCATTTTTGGTGTAAATATTACCTTTTTTATTTAAAAATTTAACTACCGCGTTAAAAATGAATGTATTTTGTTGAAAATCTCTTTTGTCGATAGAAAATTAATTTTCTTGGATTCCAAATTCAACTATTTGATTGAAAGTTGTTTCTCAGTTAAGATTTAAAAAGTTGGTTAAAAGCAATCCTTTTTTGCTTATGTTTTATGTCATCCAGAGTAATCTTCTGCAATACGAGGTAATCGTAGGTAATCCAGAGTAATTCTATTTATTCTAGGGTAATCTGCTCTAATCCAGCGTAATCCACCTCAGCTGGACCGCATTTTTAGGAATTGTTTCCCCCTCGATAGAGGCCGTCCATTAGTCTCGTGGGCAATTTTGGACCGCCCCCCCCCCCTGCGTGTCTCCTCCGTTCACATTAAGGTATTTCATATTTTACGAAATAATCCATATTTTTGCTATCAAAAGCTACGAAGCCAAAATTAGCTGTGAATTAGGTGAACATTAATTTTGTTTTAAAAACATAAACTTCATGATACACAGTACGAACAATTTTTTTAGATTGTCATGCTTATTCAGAAATTCAGAACATTATATTCCTAATCGCCAATGTTAGGCAAATCGAGTTAAAAATAACCATTTCTCTTCACATTTTGCTATTGAATACAAATAAATAATTAGTTATTGAATATCATCTCCATAAGTTTCGGGCGCCAATTATGATAATTCTGCGACCTATAAGACCTATAACAGCTAATAATTCTTTTGTATTCCATAACTAATTATAATGGCAAATATTGAGTTTCATATCGATTCGCCTAATATTGACGATTCGGAATAAAATGAACAAGAACGTATTTTTTTCTTATGAGAAATACGTGTAAACTTCATGGGGCTTGCGAAACCTCTAAATATAATCTTTTTAAACTTATTAATCTTTTGTATGGATTGGAACAAGTTTTTGAGTGATATGCATGAAAATAGAGAAAAAAAATTGAATCACCTTAGGCCAAGTTCACTTGTACTTTGGCTGGACACCCGCGGCCCCCCTCGTGGAAAATCCTCGCCTTTTTTCGCCCCCCTCCCCTCACTGTTGACGTGCTATAGTGCCCCGAGTCTCATATTAACTATTTTCAAATTAGCTATAATAATATCTCTTCCATACAATAACCGTCAGCATTTCTTTAAAAAATGCAGATTTTCCCACTATTGCAAATCTCTTTTCTATTTCAATTTTCTACTCTGTAAATCTGTCTGAAAATACAAAGAAGAAAGAGTGCCTTGCCTTGTTTGCGAGCGGCATAGTGTTAACGGTTTCTCACGAAACGTTTAATTACCAAGAGTTCTGCTTCTTTCTGTCGGTTCGTAGATCGGGCGCTAACAACCTCGGTGCGTGTTTACATGAATGTCCATGCGTTTTGCGAGCTGTGCAATCATTCGCTCATTCCTCGCCTCGAGCGTTCTCCAAACGTGTCACCCGTAACGCTTCCTAGTTTGAGCGCCACGCAGATCCTTTAGCAACCATTGACCAGATTTCAGAAACAAAAATTCGCTTACACCTGGATTTAACACCAGCTTCCTATAATTGCGGCACTTTTACCTTCTCAAATAGTAGGTTCAGTTTAATGAGTCAGTTTCGAAAACCCATTCTTTTTACGAGCGCTCTCATCAACCGATGAGGGTCTTGTGAAAAGTCAAAACTTTCTCTGCGAGCTTAAGATACTCGTTATATCCTTAGCCACGGCTGATTATTCGAACGTGCTTATGCATAGTTTGCTTTTGAAGCTATTGTTCCTTTCTGCACAGGGTGTCCCAGTTTTTACGCTCCTCTCCTGTTTCAAGTGCTCTTAATCGGAAAGAGTACTCCTTTCAAGGAACGGGTGTCTTTACTACAAAGAGGACAATTGATTTACAAGTCGTATATTAATGCTGCAAAAATCGCTTTCTGCTTTAAGAAATTATGCATTGAGAAATAGTTGCAGTTGTCGCTGGAAAATAAACTTTTCTAATTCATTATATAGTATTACAGACCTAAGGGTGATTCAAAATTTACTTCATGCTATTTCAAAGATATCTACACCCCCCTCCCCCATTTCTTCGTCACAGATCATTACAAAGGGTGAACTACCAAATTTTCTAAATAGAAAGAGAAACAATCTAATCACATACTTCTCTAGGAATTGCTAATATTTAAAATGTCCTAGGTCAATCAAAAACGTCTCGACTCAAGGATTCTTTTGTCTTCTTGTACTGATTTTGAATTACTTTAATGAAAAAATGTTTTCTGTTTCAAAAAGATGTTTCAAATTATATTAATATTGATAACTTCCCTATTGTTTTAAAGAATGTACAAATATCATAGAGCAGTTTTTTTCAAATCAAGGAATGTTTTCCGTTCTTACATCAATTCTGAATTAGGCTCATGAAAGAAGTTAAACAATAGAAAATACAATTTTTTAAGTTTTATAAAATACCATAAGGCCTCGAAGCGGCGAATCTTTTCTATTTTAGCATTATCTAAACATTATATGAACTAGACTATTTTTACGATGAAAATGAAATTTTCAAATAATATAAATGACCATGACTTCCTTATTTTTGAATAAAAAATATTAACATTATAGGTCAATCCATTCTTCTGAAGGCAACGAATTTTTTATAATATTACATTAACTTTGGATTATGTAAATTAAAAAGCTTCACTATAAAAAGCATCAATCAAACGTAATATTTTAACTGTCTTCACAGCCCAAAATGCTCTTAAAAGAAGGTAAAAAGTTTGATTTTTTACGAAAATAGGAGAATAATAGAAAATTAATACTTGAAATTTAAAGTTGAAAAATATTGCATTTTCAACGAAATAGTTGAGTTTTGAACAAATAAAGATTATTTTTCTACCAAAAGAGATATCATCATCGAAAAAGTTGAATTGTTAATCTGAAAAGTCGAATGTTTTTGAAAACATTGGACTTTTACCCGAATAGATGAATCTTCATCAAAGTTCAGTTTTGAAGCTTAAAAGTCAAATGTTTAAAGAAGAAGGACTTTTAAGTCCGTGAAGATGAATTTTGAACTTAATCATCGAATTTTTTAACAAAAAAGATGAATTTTAAAGAGGACTGTTGAATTTAAGATCAAGAACTTTTAGACATGTTTCAAACGATTTTTTTTAAGACAGTCGAATTTTCATTAAAAAAAGATGAATTTAGAACCAAAAATATTACTTTTTTTATCAAAAGATAAATTGCTTATACAAAATTAATAATATAATGAATACATTTGCATGTAATTAGTTCCTTTAAATTTTTATTATTTAAAATAGTATGTTATTTATCTACAAAAGTTTTATCAAACTATTTGTATTGTTAACTAAACTAATAAACCTTCAACAATAATTTAAATTTTATCAAAGAACTTCAACCAAGAAGTAGAATTTACAATAAAAAAGAATAACTCAAAGTAATTCAACTTTTATTCAACAAAAAAATATTCAAACAAAATAAAAAATAAACCAATAAAATGGTGAAATCTGAACTAAAAACAATAAAATTTTAACCAATATTGGAATAGTAGAATTTTCAGCTACAAAATTAAGTTTTAACCCAAAAGACGAGTTTTCAACAAAATAGTAGAATTTTAACCAAACAGATGTTCATCAACTAATAAAATGAATTTTAAACAAATGCAAGTAACAATTTAGAAAAAAAACAACATTTTTCGATCAAATTGTTGAATTTATAATAAAAAATAGGAATTTTCAACAACGAAAATAGAATTGTTAGTTTGAAAAAGAGGTAGATTTTAACTGAAAAAAATTAATTTGTAATAAAATAGTTTAATCTTGCAGCTGGCAGTGATCTTTCTTGTTAAGAAGATAAATTTTCTACTAAAAAAGACTGACAACAAAATACATCAATACTAAACCAAATTGTTGAATTATCAACCAGAAGAGTTTATGCAGCTTGAGATTCATTGCTGAAAAAATATAAATTCTCAATCATTTATTCCATAGTTAAAATTTTGAACTAAAAAAGATTAATTCAAACAACAACAAAAATAGTTACATTTTTAACTGAAGCTTACTTCCTTTTTAGCCTTCTTGTGTACATTTGTTACACAATTTTACTTTTTTAATTTCAAGTTTCAATATTTCTTTTCATATTTTCTATAAACAGAGACTCTAAGCTTTATATCCTTTTTCAATCTTCTCGTTATTATCGAAGGAATGTAAAGTAGCCTATTGAAATTTAATTTATTACAATTTTACCAGATTTTAATTATTCTCAACCGGCTCGCGCGAAGCAAACAACCGCCTGCACGTCCAGCACTCAAGTATCACCCTTGGGTACTAATATTGTAAAAAAATGGCAGGGTGCTAAGCTAGTCGTACCCTAGAAAGCGCGAAAAAACAACGATTATGCAAGTTGTTAGACAAGGATGCGTTATGTCCTCATACCTATTTATTATATTCATGAACAAGTGTCCAAGAATGGCCCTCTTCGACGAAGAAGGTGTGGTTTTCGGGACAGGGAGGGTACGTGGGTTAGCATTCGAGGATGATAAGGTTGTTATGGCTGTGTTGGCTATGTTGAGCAAACTAAAAATAAGCATTAAGAACGTGGGCCTCAAAATTAACGTCCATAAAACGAAAATTATGGTGCTTAAAGGAAAGGGTGAGAAAGCACTTTGCAACATTGTCCTAAATAATGAAAGAATAGAATAAGTTGGTAAGAACGTATTTCTTGATAGACTATTCACTATTGATGAAAAGAGAGATGAGGACTTCGATAGGCCTATAAATGAGGGTAAGTAGGTTATCGGCAGAGCAGGGCCCATTATCAGAAATAAAAGTTATCAAGTAAAACTCAAAGGGCAATACATAACTATACTTATGCAGGCTGTGCTGCATGGTCGCGTGAGCTGGACCTATCATAAAAAAGATAAGAGGAAATTGACGGGACTAACATAAAATTGCTACGCATAATGTTTGGCAAATCACTGATGGGACGTGTTTAGAGAATGAAAGATGAACTAAAGAAATAAGTGTATCAAGGTAAAGTAAATGACAAGGTGACCAGATACAAACTACGGAAAGAATGTTTAGAATACTTAAATGAGACCCTAATCCAAAAAGAAAAAAACAAGTCGTAAGAACACAAGAGCTTTCATGAGAAAATGCATCACATGATGACTTTGTGAGTCTCTTCACTTGGGGTGATTGCTAAAGAGGAGCAGTGTTGCGGAACGAAGTTGGTATTTAAATAAATAACACGGTAATTTTAAATTCATTTAAAAATCAATAACCAATAAATCAAAGTAGGCATAATGTTTTTATCAGATACCTTGATTGCATTACAAAAATTCGTCCGTAACTGATTATATAGGACAATAGTAATCTTGATCCTGAGAGGAAAATAGCTTCATAATGAAGATAATAATAAATAAATATAATATAAAGATTAGAATAAAAGTAATAAGGAGAAATATAAAAATAGGTAACGACAATAATAATGAAAATATTGAAACAATAAAGATAAAAATAAATATGGTAGCTCTAAGAAAGCATCCAGAGGCGACTGTTGTCACCTCCAACGTTCGTGGCCGCAGTGTAAGGCTTGTAATGATAACAGCGAATAAAGACGAATTCCAGCAAACAACACCATTCTCCTAATTTTGTACCTACAGCATCATCGCAAAATATTTCAAACATCGTAATAAGTTAACTTATACCATCATTATCTCATCAGCCACTTGACTTCGTTTTTGACTGATAAAACTAAAAAAGATTAATTCTGTATTAATTTTTATCCCAAAAATAAAGTAGTTAAAATTTCAGTCAAGATTTTAAACTAATTTTTTTAACCTAAGAAAATTATTTTTCAAATAAAAAGAACATTCTGCGTTGATCCCTCCACTCATACGTCACATATCGTCACAAAAACGGTAGTCTCATCCCTCTACAACACCCTTTGACAGTGTAATGTCGTTTTTGAACGGCCTCTTAAAATTTTTTCTTAAGTTTCTAAAGTGATAAAGTTTTCACTTCTTGGTGAATTATATTGCAAACTCGCAACATTTTGAAATGGATTCTAAAGAGTGTATTTAAAGAGAGATTGTTGCTGTCAATAGCAGATTAATTTTATCCTTTCAGCGTAAATAGGCGCATCGAACACTTAAGGTATACGACCTAAGGATGTATGAAAAGGATCTAGTCGTTTCATTCTTATTTGTATTTCAAAGAATTTAATAGGACATAACTCTAAATTTATGACTTTTGCAGGCTTTATCTGTTTATACTGAAACCGAAGTAATAATGGTTACATTCTAGCATCTAGCATTCATCTTTGAGATGGACACACGCAAAAATGCGTAGGTGTTAAAATGTCAAAACTCATACGAGGGATATCCAGATGTCGTTTTTGATTTGCTGACTAAGTAATTTATGAATAAGGAAGACTGATCGTCAGTGTGAGTCAGGTGGAAAAGTATAATAGCTTACTTTCAGTAGTCCGGCAAAAAGCCAAATCATTATTGTTCTGGTGAAGAATGTAGCTAGAAAATATAACAACACTATTCTAATCTTGAAGGGAAAAATACTTCTAAATAATCGATCCAACGGATGTAGAGTTTTCCGGTTTATAATGGAATATCCAGGATTATCTCTGTATTCAGAATTACTTTGGACTACCTAAGATTACTGCGGATGACATAAGATAACTCTAGATTTTATAAAATTATATTGGATTACTCTGCCTAAACCATAATGACGCGTATTTCAAACCAACATGTCTTTCCAACAAATTGTTAAATATTTAGCATAATAAATTAGCTCTAAACTAAATAAAAATGAATCAATTTTTAACTAAAATTATAAATTCTCAACTGGAATAGTTTAATTTTCAGTCGAAAATAAATTTTCAACTGAAATAGTTGAAATTTCAGTCGAAAATAAGTTTTCAACTAAAATAGTTAAATTTTCAACGAAAAGCGCATGATTTTTCCACCAAACCGTTCAAATTTAAGCTGAGTAGATGAATTTTAAACCAGAATGATGAGTCTTCAAAAAAGGATTTTTAACTACATTGTTGAATTTTCTACAAAGAAGATTAACTTTTAGCCGAAAGAACTGAAATCTCGAAAAAAAGGAATTAAAATCTGCTCTTATTTAAAGTATCAAGAGGCATTTTTTTCATCGAGAATTAATCTTGTCCGTTGAACAACTACTTGGTTGACAGTCAAACCACTCTATTAAAATTGCATTTTTTTAGGATTTGTCTTTTTGGTTTAAAATTGAACTATTTTGTTGAATAATTTAACTATTTTTGAAAATCGTATACTGTTTTTCAAAAATTTAATTATTTAGCTTAACACTAATATTTTTTATTGCAAATTTGTCTTCTTCACTTCCTCTTCATCAGTTTTGCTTAAAATTTGAGCTATTCATTTCAAAATGTAACTACCTGAGTCGAAATTTCAGTCCTTTAAACCTGCTTATCTCAATTAATACCTGTTTTGATCCTGCGTCGCACTTTTTGTCCTATTTTGGACCTTGTACGTCCTTCTCAAGCCCTAATTTATACCTTTATAAACTCTGCGACAAAATTGAATATTTTTAACGTCCTGCTTTGGTCCTGCTACATTTTGATCACCTGATTTGGTCCTGTCCATGTTTTGTAACCATGTACCATGGTGATTGCTGGGAAGGAAGATGGTTCAAGCGCAGTGAAGCGTCTATCGGCGTCTATTTTTGCAGTCAGTGCAGTTTGTGGAAAGTTTTGGAGTTTTGACAGTGAGTAAGTTTGTTTTGAGTGAAGTGAAATCAAGCGCGGTTGAACTTTTTTTTTACAAAAAACAGAAGGCAGCAGTAGCGGAAGAGAAATTCTTAAAAGAATTCTTTGGTAAGTATATTGTTACAACACTAGCATCAAGCACTATCGCTGCGACGCAAGCGCTACATTCATGTAACCTTTGCGTACAATCTGTGTTTCGTGATTGTGCTGGCAGAAATTTCCATAATTTTATAGATTTTGGACCTTTTCTTATATATTGCTTCCTCATATAATATAATATTACTCATTTAAAAATTAAAAATATTTCCTTCCCTTAATGTACAGTATATATAAATGTAAAACAACTTTGCCGTTTGCTAATTTGCAAACGACAGGTACAATTTTCTCAGACTTCTTCTAAAGTAAAATTATTCTGATTTTACTTTATCTTATGAATCTTTTCAGTAATCCCTCTCATTTGTAATCGATCTTGGCCCTTAAACAAATTATATCAAATGATAATGATTTAACATTTTCAATACAGATTAGACATGTTTTCATTGTTTTCAGATTTTCAGAAATTTGAGGTTAGAAAACATGACGAATTTTAAAGACTTGAAAAATGATGAATCGGCTGTCGAGTCGCAGAAGGTGATAGATCCGGAAGTAGCTGCAATTTTGAAAGGTAAGAACAGTAATCTGATTCGTAATTTTCAAGAAAATTGTTTTCCATCTCTAAAGTGGAATATTTAAATTTGGGCTATATTAATGAAGACCTTACTGACGTGAAAAACAAGAAAAAAGAGAAGCTTCTTGAAAAAAGATGAGAATGAGGAACTCTTAAGAACAATTTTATAATAACTTGAAAATTTTGTAAAAAATCATTTAATTTTTTTAGGATTAAGTAAAGGAGAAAATTGTGAATAGTATATGTAAATTGCAAAGAGAAATGTATATTAGCGATTTTTGTATAGTGCTGCGAATGACGCATTTTTTTATTTTCATTCAATTCATGTGCTGGCCATTTAAGTTGCTAAAATTTTCCCCGTTTTTTTTATACATTTCAGGTGCGATAATGTTTCTACAGGATCCAAAAAATTGTAGAATAATTTGTAGTGCTTTTAAAAATTATTTCATTAATTTTTAGGATTAAGGGCATGTGATACTTATAAAATTATCGAAATGGTTAAACATAAAGAAAAAATCAATTATACGTACATATAAAACACTAAATTGAAATAAAATTTGCGGACTAATTTATATAGTTAGTCTTATAAAATGTAAAATAGCATTAATCATAATAAATTAATTATTTATTTCAGACGAGAGAGAATCATTGCGCAAACCCCAACCACCTGGAAAGGAGAGTGAGGACTCGGCAGGACGTTCTGCTACATTCATTCGACAAAATCATCCGGGATGTTGTGAAAGTGCAAAAAGTAAATATTGAAATATTTTTTAGTTAACCTTATCGAAATAGTAGAACATAAAATAAAACTAAAAAAAATATTCATTTAGAAACATGGGATGCTCTGAAGAACGAAAATAATAACATAACTTGCACAAATTACACAGAATACTTATAAATTTCCAATTTGTATGTAAGATTATTGATATGTGATATTTTCGTGCATATAAAGGTGATTATTTATTAAAAAGATGTCGAAATAAGGTTTCATTTTTTATATATAAATATTTATTTTATACAGGAAATAAGTCCTGTGTAGGTCCTTATTAAACATATGTTAGTCCTACCATTACAGGGTCAAAAAAGGACAACATTTCGACCAGGATAGGACCTGGCTGGACCATAATAGGTTCGCGCCATTTGCCTGTTTTAGACCTAAAATTGCTGAAAGTGGAAATATGCAGCACTTAGGAGGACTAAATTAGGACCTTAATCGTTTATAAATAATCCCTGTATATATACAGGGATTTAGGACTTAAGTTTGTGTAAGCAGGATCTATAGATCCTGCTTACACAAACTTAAGTCCTAAAATAGACGGTTTAAAATTGGACTAAGATTTTGAGTCGGGTACTTGATTAATAAATAATGTTTGTTGTTGTTGAAAATTCACCTATTTGATTTAAAATTTATTTCTATTAGTGGAAATTTCAACTATATAGTTTTAAATGTAAAAGCATCCTTTAGGCTTCAAAGTCAACTTTTTTCTAAAATATTCACAATTTTAGCTGGAAAATTCTATCTAATCTTCTGTTGTTGAAAGAGTATTTTGGATTTGAGAAGTCTACGTTAAAAACTTAAAATATTTGATTTTTATGTTTTGTGCTTCATTTCAGAAATTTTAAATTTAATCAAAGAAGAAATTCACACGTAAGAGGGAATAAAGGGTGTTTGTATTTTTGACCTAGCCCCGATGGGGTTCAAATTTTATGTGGTAAATTGTGCCAAGAAATGGGACGGGTGGAAAAGTCTTCAAAATAGCTCGATGTTTTTGAATGAACCTTATATGGCTAACAAAAGTATATACCAAAAAAAAACAAAGGGCTTATGAATTACGAGGTCGAGCAATTGTAGAATTCCATCCGGAAATTAGGGCAATTTTATCCATGAATGATAGAGGCATGCGGCTTTTTTGTTTGAGCCACAAATTTCGCTTCGACGTGGGAGGCTGTGATTGCGGACAAGCAGAACCATTTTATTTTTTTTCAGAAGCTGATTGAGATCGGTTGCATCATTTGCCGGTCGGGTTGCCCCGCATGGACTAATCAGATCAATCAGAGGGAACTTATCTTGCGATGAGTTTGATCATTATCCTCGAGGTACCGACCATACTCGGATGCTAGGGCCTCTTATATGTATCCTGAACCATTTGGGTCCTCGTGACCGCAAATCGAATTACAGAATTGATTCTGCATCAATTCTCTTATTGCTTCAGATTGATTATTAATCCGAGAAGAAAAAGAACAGTATCAACAAGAATTTCAGAATTTTGTATGTATAATAGGACAATGACATCAATAGTGAGGCATTTAAAGTAAGGGGTCATTAAAGAACTAGGTCACGCTATTTTGAAAACTATTTTTACCACTCCCCTTTTTCGTCACAGATCATAAAACAATGCTTGAACCATCCAGGGTCGCATCAAAAATACGAACACCCCACCTTTTAAGTCAAAATGTTTTCTTTGGTTTCCAATTATGAAAGCTTGAAATAAGACACAAAAAATGTATTGAAACAATATCGAATTTCACATAAAACCCTTAACATTTCAAGTCAAAATATATTGCATTTTCAACAAAATAGTTAAATTTTCTACCAAGAGAGATAAATTTTCATCAAAATAGTTTAGATTTCGAGCTAAAAAATCGAATAATTTAGAAAAAAAGTTGACTTTTAAAGTCAGGAAGATGAATTTTTAATGAAAAATGTTGATTTTTATGATGAAATAGTTAAATATTTAACCTAAAAAGACGATTTTTTAGGGGACTTTTGTATTTTCAAGCAAGAACTTTTCTACTGAAAACCATACATTTTTAATATAAAAATATGAATTTTCAACACAGCATTTCATTATCAACGAAAAAGTTGTATTCACAACCACATAGTTTAATTTTCAAATAGCAGGGACAAATTTTAAACAAAATAGCTTAATTTTTAAAATAAAAAAGATTATTTTTCATCCACAAGAAAAATTAAAAAAAAAACGTTAAATTTTTAACTGGCAATTATGAATTTTTAATCAAATAATTAATTTAAAATTTAATTATTGAATTCTGCACAAAAACGAGAGTTTCTAAGCCAAGAAGATAAATTTTCAACGAAACAGTTGAATTTGGAGTCGGAAAAAAGAAATTTAAAAAGAAAGTTAATCATAAGTCGAATAGCTAAATTTTAAACAAAAAACTATAAATTTTCAAACAAAAATGGAATCTTTAAACCTACAGTTTAAAAAGTTAATTTTCAACAACAACCATTTTTGAGTAAAATAATTAAATTTTAGGCCAAGGATATCTTCAAATAATAAAGTAAATTTTCAACTAAGCAGTTTACCTATCACACGATTGCTTAAGTTTTTAATTTAAGACGATTAGTTTCATTTTAAAAAATACGATTTTACAAACAAATACATAAATTTTCAACCAAAATTTTTAATTTTCAACTAAAAATCATCAATTTTGAACCAATAATGAATACGTTAAATTCTTTGTTAAAAAATTAGTTTAAAGAAAAAAGGCACATTTTTGAAAGAATAGTTAAATTTTTCCAACAAGGACGACTAGTTGGTATTAATAAAAGGAACCTTTTTTTATATAAATTGTAATACAAATTATAATACACTGTGCAATTCAATATTAAAATAATAAATTATCGAAGCGTACTCGTAAAAAGAATTCAATATCAAAATTGATATTTTGGAAATATGGCTACAGGTAGAGACCCTAAATAGTGCATTTGTACAAAACTTGATATTTAAATGATTAAATTTTCAAAATGGTAGCATTTAAAAGTGGAAAATTTTCATGAATATCTAAAAATGTAGATTTTCGACCGTTTATAAACTAGTTTTTGTATAAATATAATAAAACTGCAGAGAAAGGTATCTCTCTTTGTAACTTATAAACAACTGTCCTCTATAAGTACGATTTAATTATATTTTACAATTTTGCTTGCAGATACCAATGACAATTTAATTTAAAATATTGAATCGAATCTTTTAAACTTTGGATTATATAGGCTTTCAATCATTTATGGTACCTATTTTGGAACATTTTTTTATGTTTTCTATTGTGGTCATGCATAAAAAAATTAAGTTACAGTTCGAACAAAGAAACGAAGTCGAAAAAGTACTGAAACAAAATTTAACCACAATTGGCTCATATTGAGACAATACAAATATTGAAAGCAATTTAATTGTTTTTCAGTTTTTACATTAATCAAGATTGTAAACATAACTGAACTTTGAAATAAGTTTAAAAGAAAATTACTTAAAACAGAATGGAATTCCTAATTTTTGTATGTAGCATTTAGAATGAGTGATGATGTGGATTGACGCTTATCAATCTTATCATCTAATTTGTCACGTCCTAGAATGACGTACTATGATATGACCCAGTGAATTATTGAATGAAATGATAAGATTATAAAAGCATTCTTGTATATCTTCCTGCAATATATTTAACTGTTTGTTATAATCTTGACACGTGCACTTTTTAAGTTACAATCTAATTACTTTTCTGTTTAAGTCCATATTTTTTATTACGACCGAAACAGAAAGTTGAAAATTCTGTCGTCTTTATATAAACTTTATCATGGCAGATTTATCATGCAATTAAATAATTACTTGATAAAACTCCAGAGCCATAGTATATTCAATCGAACTACAATATAAAATCTCCTGACGCCAACGAGATGATCATCATTAAATCTATTCTGTTCGTAACAATAATATGTATCAATACAGTGGTAACAGCTCTGGCGGGACAGATTGGACGAATATTTGAGAAAGAAGAAGACGCTAAATGTAAGTTATAAACCAAATTATTGTGATTTTATAAAATATAAAATATTGTTCGACAATATATTATTTGCAGTTTCTGTATAGAAACCACCGAGTTCGTCAAAGTCCCAAAGTACATTTTTGAATCACAATTATCTAAAATCTACCCAATTCATTTTATATTTTGAAACATACTGAACCGAAATTTAAAATCTTATTCGTTTCGACTCCTTTGAAAATAGGCTGCGAAAATCAAATGCAAGTTTTTTTGAGCGCACGCCTAATTTTTATGCTTCGGGAGCCTACAGAAAGTTATTTGATAACTTCTAGTAAAAAACAAACATATTTCAGTTTTAGATTTAAAGAAATCAGCAGTTTTCGCGACAAATGCTTTCCCCTCAGTAATGTGTCCCGATACCATAAATGAAAAAATCTAATTCCATCTATTGTTGGATTTAGATTTCTTTAAACCAATCTCGGTTAACGAACTTACAGTGGAAAATGTAACCTACAGTAGACAATGTAACTTACAGTAGATAATAATAATTTATTAAAAATGCAAATATATAATATAATGAATTTTAATTTCAATTAATTATTCGATTTATTTATTATATTATATATTTTGTTTATTTATTTCCCTTACTTCATATTACCAATTAATTAAATTAGTTGTTTCACATATAAAATTATTTTTATTTAGAGATTTTCTTCTTGTTCAAATATACTGTCAATTACTTTTATATGATTTTCAATTCCTTTGCAGTTCAGTGTCCTAGTGGGCATTACCTTTCGCAGTCTACTGAATGTAAATCCATTAAATCTGATGCAATTTATCCTTGCTTCAAGTACGAGTGTAGGCCACCTTTGTTAACTAGAAAAGGAAAAATTTATTAACTATATTTAATAAATCATTGTCAGAAGTAGTATAATAAAAGTTAACATCTGAAAAATATAGTTACAGTGGTTTTTCTATGATCATACCCCTTCCCGCACCTCATTCCCAAATCGGCGTGGAGATAAAAAGGTATAAAATTGAAACATCACAAGCAAATAATCGCGAGCAAGGCAAGTGCAGAAATAAATTATATTACTAAAATTCCACCAAAAAGATTTGCGATTTAAAAAAGTCTAGCTTCTACTCCTACATGAATTTTTGTAATCAAAATAGGCTAAATAATTTTAGGAAAAATATTCGTGATAAATCGCTAATATAACTGTTTTTTTTTTCAGAAAAATGATTTTGTTCGAAAACGGAAAATTTAAGGATACATGTCAAGAAAATTATAATCAAAAGAAGCATAATATGCATAATTTTTACAATTTTTTCAGATTTTGCATATAAGTTCACATAGAAGAACTTCAATTTTTATGGAGACCTGAAAATGAAAATAATCTAGAGGCTCTAGAAATTATAAATAATTTTATTTCAGCAGAGAAAAACTTTCTTATGTTCAAAATGCACCCAGAAAAAATTCAGAAGATTTAAAATCTTACACACGTTATATGGGATCCAAAAGAAAACTTTTCAGTGCTTTAAGGCGCTTTCAAATTTTGCGTTGGTTCCTAATCTTTTCACACTAGAATAGCAATTTAGAAAATATAGCTAAAAATATTGCTATTTTAATGTTGAGAAACTTGAGTTTTGAAATATTTGACAAACTGCAAATAGATTTTTCATTTTTCTCTTTAAAAATTATTCATCTTGGAAAATGAACGAAACGTACAAAAAGAAGCATTTTAATAAACTGTAATTTTTAATGTAACAACAGTAAAAATTAAAAAAGGTCTTTAGTTTTAAAATGTGATAAAAAAGCCCTTTTGAGATGGGATCTACATAATTTAAACTTAAACACTGAGATTTTAATAATGCTTGGAAAGTATTTGAAAATAAAAAAAAGTAATTTATTATATTGACGTAATAAATAAGTTTTAAAAACTTTCATAAATATTATAGTATTGTAAGAGAATTTTATTAAATGAGGCAGCAACCTACTACAATGAATTAAAATGGAATGACCCTATGTTTAATTTTAATTTGCTCTGGAATTTATAATAATAATTATTCAGTTAATAACTCTATAGCAATATATTATTTAAGATTATAATCTTTTTTGCGGGGAAGTCGAAGGGAGGGGTACCATTTAAGTGTTTAGTTCTTTTTTTTTAATAATTTAGGCTCTGCAAATTGCAAGTCAAATTCCAATAATTTTTCAAAGCTGGTAAGAGCAGCAATATGAGCGACGTTTGCGATCACGAAATCGACAACTGGAGAAATAATTTTGCTATTCCTTGATATTATGTTTGCCGTAAAGAGTGAAGTTGACTGTTCTATACTAAAAAGATACATAAGTGACATTTTGATGAAAAATGAGTTTTTGGCATCGTTGGATTCGTAAGAGAAACCTCCATCTAACTGTGGTAATAAAATATATTAATTATTAATATTAATTGCAAAATAGATTGTTTATAAATGAGCAAATTCGAAAAAGTTGAAAAAACAACAGAAAAAGATACGCAAAGCACTTTGCGTGGCCTAAAAGTTGTACAAGGAGGGCAGTACGCCATCAGCCACGGAGAAAAATGGATGGTCAATGGTATATGGTCAAAATTTAGAGAGCCAGGAAGTATTTCTACATGGTCGAACGATCCTTCCAAATTGTTTTCGACATGGTTAAAAAGACTCTTATTTTATCGCCAGTCTGATTTTTATAAGAACGTCAGACTCACTATCAGGGTTAACTAAGATATCCTTTTCGGCATTGTGAATACACACATATTGTTTTCACTCATTTCGACCATCCACGAAGGAGCAGATAATGTGAGTGCATTTATTAAGGACTAATTGAAAATATCTTCTTCTGTAAGTGCCTGTTTTAAATACGTAATTGTGATGTTAATATTTTCCATAAGTTATGTGAGATTTAAGACATTTAATTCAAATCTTGTTGAGGTTAATGTTAGTTTGAAATAGATTATAAGTATTTCAGTAATCATTGTTAATTCTAGTTTTAATCGATTTAGGATAAACTTGAATTGTATTTATTAATTTAAATCTAAATCTTTATTTTTCAGTTCTAACATTCACTCCTGAGATATATTAAGAGATAAATGTCAGGGGCAGGGTCGCACTCGTGCTCCTACATGCAGTTAGTGGAGAGCTGGAACTGCAGTGAAAACACAATTAATATATTTATAGGTAATTAGTCATTCAATAATTATTTTTTATACCTGTTTTTATTACCTGTTGCATTCCTAAACTGTTTAATTCCAAATTTATTTAGCTTGCCGAAAATTAGTTTTTTTGGTAGAAAAGTAATCTTCTCCATTCAGAATTCAACAATTTGGATAAAAATGTATGTATTTTATTGAATCTTTATTTTTCAAGTCAAAAACTAAACGTTTTAGGTTAAAATTAAACTACATATTTCATTGAAAACTTACTTTTTGTTGAAACTTCATATTGTCGGGTTAAAAATGCTGTAGAAATTTAACTTTTTTGTAAAAGACTAGTTTTTTTATTAAAAATATATTTTTAAAATAAAAAATTATATTTTGCAAATAAAAATGTACCTATTCTATATTTGTTTAAAATTTTTTTTAAATTATTTCGTAGAACAACTATATAGTAGAAAATTCAACGTTTGTAGAAGAAACGTTTTTTATTAAAAATAGTACTTTTAAATGAAGAATTAGTTTTTTGAAATAAAACTTTAAGAATTTTTTTTTTGACCTGAAAATTTATTTTTTAATTTACAAATTAAACTATGTGGGTGAAAATGTATGTAATTTGTTGGAAATTCTTTTTTGGTACAAAATTCATCTTATAAACTTGAAAGTAAACTATTTGGGTATACATTTATGTATCTTTTGAAAATTAATATTTTCAAAGGAAAATGTAACCGTTCAATTTTTTTTAATTAATCTTTTTAATTAAAAATGTAACTATTTGGTTCAAAATGTATGTAGTTTTCCACCAATTTTTTGTAGAAGATTCATAATTTTGATAGAACTTCCATGTCTTTGATTGAAAATTATCTTTTCACATGAGAATTCAACTATTTAATTTTTTAAAATTGTAATTTCTTGCCAATTTATTTTTTTGGTAAAAGGTTTATAATTTTAGCAGAAAATTCAACTGTGACTTTGGTGTTTATTAATCAAAGTTTAGTTCTAGTTTGTTCATAGTGAACTACATTAATTCACCAAATCATAGGCCAATTTATGAACCGGTTGGACTTTTTTAATAGTGTTTTAGAAAGCTATTTTAATATACTTTCAGTAATGTTTTCAAAATTCGTCTGTTTTGTTCGAGAATTCATCTTTTCAATTGGAAATTCGATGAATTTGTTAATAGTTCGTTTTTACTGTTAAAATTTGGCTTATCAGAAACTTGAACAATTCCATGTTTGGTTAATAATTGATCATGTATATTGTAAACGTTGGAAAATCGTATTTTTTGATAGAGCATTAATTTTCTTAGTCGAAAATTAAAATATTTGGTTGAAAATTCAATAATATAGTAGAAATTTAATGTATTTGGTTTTAAAGTTGTATTCTGAGTAGGATAGGTCCTTGTTTGTTGATGGTTCTTCTTTTTGATTGAGAATCTTGTTAAAAATTCTTCTTTTCTTCTTGAAGCTTCATCTCCTTGGTTGAAAATGTAACTGTTTTGATTAAAATTCGTTTCATGTTTGGTTGAAAATTAATCTTTTAAACTGACAATTATACTATTCCATTTTTTGATAAAAAATTGATATTTTTTATTTGAAAGTTCAAATTTTTTATTGAGAATTTAAGCGTTTCATTTTTATTAATTTTCATGGTGAAAATTCTACTGTTTTGTAGAAAATTAATCGTATTGGTTTAGAAAGTAAAGTTTTTGGTTGAGTTGTCATATTTTCTGTGATACAAATTAAACTTTTTTAAAGATAATTTGTCTTTTTGGTTTAAAATTAACTAAATTTCTAAAATATTATTCATTTTGTTCAAAACTCGTCCTTTTTGGTAGAACATTAATCTTCCGGGCAGATAATTTGGTTTTTTTTTGTTAAATATTTAAAAACTTTGTTGCAAATCTATTTTGATTGATAAAATTATCCTTTTTCTAATCCAAAAATTTAACTATTACATGTTTGGTTGAAACTATATCCTGTCCATTCAATAAGTTCAAAATTTGAATTTTTTAATATTTGATATTAATATTAATAGATTAATAGATAATAATATTTGATATCCTTAGTCGAAAATATATCTTTTTGGTTGTAAGTTGTTTTTTTTTTCAATATAATTTTTTAAATCGATTTTTTATCTGAAAATTCAACTATATGTACCATTTTCAATTGAAACTGTATCCTGTATACTGTATAAGTGAAAAATTGTACTTTTGGGTAGAAAGTTCATGTATTTTGCTCAAAATTATTCTTTTTGGGTAAAAAGAAAACCTAAAAATGAAACAGCAGAAGTGAATTTTTGTTGCGGGTTATTTTCAAGTAGATAAAGTTAAATTTCATGGCATTGAAACAAAGCGAGATTAAATAGAGTTGTAACAGGTAAAGTTTACTCAAAAATCGCTGTAAAGATTACATTTTCTTTCTGTGAATCTCGTTTGTTAAAAATTTAACTTTTTGATTCAAAGTTCAACTAGTGTGTAGAAAATTTGTCTTTTGGGGTGGGGAATTCTTCTTCTTTGTTGATAGTTTCACTTTTTGGTTGAGAATCTTGTGTGAAATTGATAATGTTTTTTTTAATTATCTTTTTTTTTTTGAAGATTGATCTTTATTTCAAATCTAATTTTTTTAAAGCATATGACTTTCTACCTTAAAAACTTTAATTCAATTTGAATAAAACAATGATTTAATGATTTTCATGCCAATTTATTATTTACTTTGTTCTAGGGAATATTTATGGGGCGGCTCAAAAAGCAGGAAAGCAGCTTACAAGAGACTTTTTTAATTTAACAATTGTAGTTGCAGTTTTTAACTTAATCCTGCATTAGTATTACTTTTTAGATTAAAGTTGATTATATCGTACCAGTAATATCATATAAGTTCTATTTAATAAAAAAAACTATGCATTTATATCTTGAGTATTTATTGAATGTTCACATTTTTACAATTAATTTATAATTTGTCTTATTACAATTTAATTTTATACTTTATTAACTTATAATTTATGTAATTTTTTTTAATACTATGGTGAATATTTTATTCTCTGTATCTGAATTCGCATGAAGTTATACGATTTGAATAGTGCGATGTGTTTGATCAATTTAGGAATATATTTTAATCTACACCAATCATCCGTGCCAAAAACTACTAATTCGTAGAAAAAGCGTTAACATTAAATTCATAAATAATTATTTTTATTAATTAAATTTTTAAAGATTTTTATGCGCATTAGTAATTTTTTGATTAATGATTATTATCGGAATGCCTACTCGAAATAAATTGATAAAGGACTTCCCACTATTTACATAATAGAACCTCATGCCAGTTCAAATATAGAGAATCAAATGTTCTTTTTACAATAATTCAAAAGTATATATTTTACTATCATCAATAGTCCTTTTCACCATCTTAGATTTTCGAATCGATCCTTTTCGATAAACGAATTTTCCTTCCTTACATATCTATATTGACACTTTGAAATAATCAAGTCGACCCTTAAAAATGATCGAATCGCCCATTCAAAATGTCTATGTGAAATGTCTAAAATAATCGAATCCACCATCAAATACGATACAGTCGAATGTCTGACCAAATCAGATCGGCCATCCGAGATTTAAAAACTGACCCTTCACAATAATCGGGTCAGCCAGCTAGAGATGACCGAGACGACGGACTGAGACAAGCGAGTCGACTTTCTGAGATTGTTGATTTGGACCTCTTGTTTTTACCTTCTAGAGATAATCGCTTTAGCCATATTCAAGAGCTGCCATATAGTCGACCCTGCAATATGGTCTGTCTGCACGTTTATATTGCTAAACAGACCTTCCATTTTTCTCCATGCATACACATGAAAAAGAACCTAAAGAACTTGCCCTTGCCTATCTTTTAGCCTTGTGAATTAGCTCGGACTCTGATCGGAAATCCTCGGAAAATAAGTCCCGGCTAAATTCGGCTATACACCAGCGACGATTGTTCGGGTAAGTTCGGAACAGCCACTAAATACACAGTGTCACTTACGTATATTTTAATGTTGTATTTTGAAGCCGCGCTCGAGCTTTTAGACATACGCCTCATCCGCAAGTGACTTTGTGTTCTTTTTGACTTTCCGCGGCTAGTAAAATATTTAAAGTCCATTTTCTAAAAGAAACGGTTTAAAAAATTATTTTTCATTGCAAAATATGAAAGAGCACATTTTACCCAAATAGCGTATATTAATTATCCAAAATTTTATTCGATATTAAAGTTCTTTGGGCAAGACGTTTTTCTCGATTTTCTCAGTTTGAGTCAGATTTGACTTGTGCATCTTTTTAGTTTATGCGGCAGTATAATACAAATTAAAAAATCTGTAACATATGCTCAATATATATTTTAGCAGTAATTAAAAAATAAGTTTAAAAATAGAGTTAAATAATCATTTATTACCTACTTGAAGAAGTAATAAAAAAATCAAATTTCTTTTTAGAGTATATGTAAATTAATGCGTGTGAGGAATTGCATCTGAAATGAAAAGGTAGCAAAATCGTAAAGTAAACACAAAACACATGAAAACTTTTTTTTAACTATTGGCTCAGGCAATAAGAGAATATTAGAGGTTTAAAAAATTTGATGTAAAAAATCAATAAATCCAAAATTTTTAGTTTTATCAAGAATTCTTTATGGAAATAATGGCATATTCAATTTTGTGAAACACTGTAGGACTTACAGTGTCCATGTATGTTGTATGATGCCTCCAGATGAATTTTTGCGATTTTCGTGTCGACTGTGGTGGGTTGCAATTTTTTGAAATTATAACATCGCATTCATCTGCGTGTTGCATTGTTTGCCATCAATGGATAGCTGTTTATTAAACCGCTAATCAGACGATCTATCAGCGGGGGGTCGTGTTAAAATCGTTTGTTCTATAATCTCGCACGCTTTATATTATATTTAACATAAAATAACACTGTACGATTTCGGCGTATACATTTCCTTTATGAAGTGTATAACATTATCACAATACTACCAAAGAACACCATCAATCTATTGCTATTTTTGACATACACAGCTATTTGAAATCTATATACACAATTAATTCTTAACTAGAATAACCTCTTTTTATTACGCAAATGCACAACGGGTGTTTTTGACCCCACTTGTTCAAATATGTCCCGCGCAGCCGGTTTAAAATGTTTTTGAACGCAAAAATTATGTAATGTACTTTAAGATATGTTTTTCAAAATGAAATCTGTTTCATAGTCATTAGTTTAATTTACGTTATTTAAAAAACTTGTTGAAAAAAATGAGAAAGAGAAAAAGTGAGGTTTTTACTTAAAAATTCATTACTCACTAAATTTTAAATATTTTTACCTGAAGATTAAGGGTCATACTCTTGAGAAACGACACCAATTTTTGTTGAAAATACCTTTTTTGCTCAATGCCGGCACAACGGGTATCAAATACCCCACAATTTTATAAGGTCTATTTTGAGCGGGTGTCCAACGTATGTTGACGTTTCCCGCTCTATACTAAGCCACTTTACCTTTAGTTAGTGATGTCAGTTACTGGTGAAAGTCGACACTTGGTCTATTCGCTCGAATTTAGTATGGCTCATTCAAGCTCAAAAATTTGTTGGGGTATTTTTTACCCATAGTGCCAATTAAGGCTTAGTACTGAAAAAAGCTTTACCAAATTTGATTTTAATTTCGAATTCTTTTGACAGCTAATGGAGAGCACCAAAATTAGTTTCATTTGATTACTGAAACGTGCATTGTACAATACAAGAAGAAATAACTTTGATAATCATTTATAGTATGTTAGTCGTAAAGAACTTAGATCACAAAGAAGACTGTTTTTCTTTGTTTGTATGGATACACCTCTACAGTTAAAGTTCAATATATTTACGATACTAAAAATCTGCCCGCTTGGCGGGCACATTCTCTTCGTGCGCTGAGCGCGCGGCTCACTTCGCTCGCTAGTTTGAGCGCGCCTATGGCGCGCGACGGTTCAATCTCGCGCTTCCCGCTCGATAATGGGTCACCTCGCGCTTCGCGCTCAAACATAATTACACCTCGCGCTTTGCGCTTGGATATTTATTCTTTGCATTTGGAATGCTTGAAAAAAAATTTATCAAAAAGATCTCTTTTAGATGGCAGTATTTATATGCGTCTTCATATTCTGAATTGTCTACTTAATTAAGTATAGTCAAAGATTAAGTTTCTCAAAGCTCTGTAGGCTTTGACGTACACGTTTTCATCGTGACATTCGCGCTGCGCGCTCGATTTCCGACAAACATTTGTAAACAGGTTTTGTTGGATTTTTTTCTCGTAACTTTCGTCGTTTTTCTACACATTTTTTTTATTTTATTTTTTTTCAACGTTAGTTTTCACGAATAAAACAAAAAGTAGGCGTCCTATCAAGAGGTGATTCTCAGCGAAACTGTAGATCTTTTTTGGGATAACCATTTTTGTTAATTCATATTTTTTCATATCCTACATAGTTTGTCCACAAAATGGAATTTTTTATTTTCCATTATTTTTTGTGAAATCAAAATTTGAATTTTTCATTTTTGAAGAAAATCCAAAAATTAGTTATGATAATCTTTTAGAGATTTCAAAAATAAATGTTTTTCTTTTCTTGATTTTTTTTTCATATCGTGCGTTTTTCGGCTTTAAATTTTGATTTTCGGTTGATTAACAAAACTTTGAAAACGCTATAACTTTGAGAATTTTCTTTTTATCAAAAAAAGTCATGAAGATAAATTGTTTGTTCTTTTCAATACTATAAATATCCATAAATAGAATTTTCAAATTCAGAAAAAAGTGGTCTAAAAAATTATCAAAATGCGTTCACTTTTTGAATTTTTATCAAAAATGGCTGGTTGAGGAACTCGTCCTTTCTTTTAGGACCTAGAAAAAGTGTGCCAAAGATGGATTTGATTCGTTTATTTTTTCGAGAGTTATCGTGTTTACGGACGGACGGCCGGACGGACAGACAGACGCCATCGTGAAAACCTGTTTTTCGGATCCAGGGGTTCTCGAAACGTGGTGATCCGTTATAAAAGTGTGATGTCAAAGTTCCGACAATTTTAATACTTTCTCAATCTTAAATAACGAGAATGTAAAAAAATGGAATAAAACTATTCTATAATTAACAAGAAATGTGGTGTCACATTCTTCATGTGTTCTAGCAGTAATTGAAACATGAAACTAAGAATAAGGTGCATAAGAAAGGAAAACGAGCTTACTCTCCTCTCAAAATGTTTTAAGTGGTTTTTTGAAAAAATTAATATGTTTTATTTTTTATGAATGCTGATTTGAGAATTAAATGTTTTTTTCGGATTATATAAGAAACTTAAGCTTGCAAAAAATTCATCTGTGAATAAGTGACAAAAACTTACCTTAGAACCCTTAGGAATAGTTTAGCCATTTTTTAAATACTATTAGATACCATTAGAATAATATTAGAGGGCTGGAAATTTTAATTAAAAAATTAAATAAATCAAAAACGATTCTTCGTGAAACAGAAAATCTCACTTGAAGTTATCATTGAGGTGGTCTCAATGTGAAAAGCAGATAGACCTCGCAATTAGTATTAGATTCGGAATCAAGATGAAGCTTCTATTCTAGAATACGAATCTCGCGACGGAAGTTGAAATAAAAAAAGTGGCAGACCCCGCACTTACCCAAGCCATTTCGTTGGTCAACATGCTCAACTCGACCTTGCTAGTCTGCACGTGACTTCCTGAACAAATTCTCCTGTCCCAAAAAGGACGCAGTATTTTATTCACCTTCATGACAAGATTTCGAATTCGCTCGACATTGGGTCAGGATTATTCGAATAGAAGGAAAACGAAGTCGATACGGTTTCAGGAGGGAAAAGAAAGCGAAGATTCTACGCTGATCCTAAACACGACAAACGTTTTGACTCAAGCACAAAAGGACCCATTTCACCAAGCTTTCACACGCGGCCCCTTTTGTCGACCTTGTGGGCGTGGTCGAAATCCTTAGGCGCAGGTAGATCATTTTCTTCTCACGTCTGCCAAGTCTCCTGAGGATATTAGTTTTTGACTAATGATCGAAGCGGGACTGCAGTGTCTGATTCAGATTAAAAAAAAATTGTAATCGTATTAACCGAAAATAAGGTAAATGTCTTATTTTTTGTTCCAAAGTTCTAAATAAAAATAGGGTAGATCGGGACATGACTGTTCACCGGAGAAAAACAATTATCAGGTCCTGATAAGGTTGCTTTGTTTTATTTAAGGCCCGGATATGGAAATCCTATCAGGCCTGATGGTGTTTCATCACGCTTGGAATGAAAAGGGTTGTGTGTAACCAAACTTAGACGGACCGTATACGGTAACCTTTCCTGTGCCTTTAAAATAAGTAAGGTCCTGCTCCGAGTCGTATATATTTCCTATAAAATTTCTTAAATTCTTATTTTTTAATTAGAATGTAGAAAATTGTGGGCTTCAGTAGGAAAAGCAAATGAAAATTTAGTTGAGAATTAAATAATTAAATATATTTTATCTGAAATAGGCAGAATAACCGCACTTTTCCTGCTCGCATGCATGTTGTTGCAAACCTAATTGGCTTTTGAATGACTTGATTAAACTTGTAAGAAGACTCAATTTTACAGAAACATTATTGAAAAAGAAGATAAATATAATAATTGATATTAAACCTAACCTGAAAATCAAGAATTCTGAAAGCTACTGCAAAAGAGGTAGTTTTATGAAAATGTATTGTTACCAACACAGATGATTTTAAATAAAATGTAAAATATATGCTATTCTTATCTTCAATTACTTATTACACTTGTAGCTGGGTATAAATGAAAAGAAGTGCACGTGTCCACACTGTTGACATTCACAGATTCACCGGCGAGAAAATAAAAGACCTCGCGAAAGACGCGCGAATACCAACGGGACGCCAGATGGCGCGTTACGCGTTGCCGCGCAAATTTAAATTTGCATTTACGAAAAATAATAAAAGAAAATAATCATTCAAATTATTATTCATTACATTAATATTGATTTTTTGGTCAAAAGAATTTAACTATTTTGTTAAAAAGGCGACTTTTTACGTTTAAAATTCTATTGTTTTCGTGAAAAATCAGTTATTTTGTTGAAAATCGACTTTCTGTGGGAACATGTATATTTTCGGTTGAGGAATTTCACTAAATTTTTTCAGATTATTTGAATTTATGGTTGGAAAACCTTCTTTTTGGGTTAATATTTATATTTCTTTTCTGCTAAGATTGCAACTATTTGATTGAAAATGAATCTGTTTTTGTTGAGAATTCAACTATTTTGTTGAAAATTCGTTTTTAGCTGAATTTACTGATTTTGATTGTTGAAAGTTGAACTTATATGAAAAAAATATGTTTTGGAAAAAAATACATACACTTTGTGCAACAAACAATTAAAATAGTTTAGGAATTACGATATTATTTGAAAAGACGCCTTTCCCTCTAAAGGTTACTTTTTTCGTGTACGTAACTTACGGCAGTTTTCAGAACAATTAAATAAAATATTCAACGCTTTTAAGCTTTATTTCTAAGATGCGGTGTACAGATTTCTCTTGGAAATGTCTTTTAGATCAGAAATCCATGTACGTACGTATCTTTTGGTTTTATTTGATTCTAAGCTTAACACCTTTTCAAATCAAAGTCAAAAATTTAATTTCCTGGTTGAATAAGAAACTGTTTTATGTATTTTCAGAATAATACCTAATACTTTAGTAAAAAAAACTTGTCCTAATTATTCTATAATCAGCTGCTCCAACAATATATACAATGCTCTAACTTCAGGATTCACATAGTATAAGAATGATCGATGGTCCACTCGACGTTTTCGTCGCTCGGAGGATTTTCTCGAAGATCCGTTGCTCGTTATGTAGGTTCGTCGAGCTCAGACTCTAATATAGATCTCAGGTGTAATTTGTACTTAACTGGCAAGGCAATCCCAAATGTGGATCGCAACGAAAGTCGCACAAATGCCTCTAGGAGCAAAGAAGACGATGAGGAGGATTAATGAGTGCATCTCAATCCGGCAATTTTTCCACGTCGGACGAGTAATGCACAAACCGCGGGGGGTGACCAGGCTATATTGCCTGATCAATCAAAATGAGCCCTGCTTGGCAACTGCTGTCTCGCAAGCATTTCTATCCGAAAGTCTTTCCCACCTTGGATGCCCTGCGGTACGACTATAATCCCTAAATCGATCCTCCCTTATGCGCTCCTCGATTATTTCGAACCGTCACAATTTTCTTGCGATCCAACGAATATAATCAGGAAGAGACTCCATGATAGAAAGTCAATATTTCTGCTGCCATCTTCTTTCGAAGGATTAAGAATAAATCGGAAAGGGTTCGAAAGTTCGCGCCAAGTCTATAAGCGAAGGTTTGAACTTTGAACGCTGCTACACCCTGAGGTGTTTGTAACATATTGAGTCGTTATTACTTATTATAGCTTCGAAATTCTTTTGGGTACTCTCATCTTTAGTAAGTTTAATTCTTGACTGGTAATGGGATAGGTGAAATTGGTTATTGGGGTCACGGAATGTTTTGTTATATAAACATTGTGTGTGCTCTAATTGCCCTTAGATTTTGAAAACGCATTAAAATCCTTTCATGTAGTTCTAAAATATCTTAAACGCTTTTTAATTGGCAGGTTTGACAATACTTTCTAGTATGAAATAATATTCTGTAATAGCAGGTGTCTAATTTGAATTCAATAGACACTCTCGCTGACCTAACTCGACTTTCTTTGACACTTTAGAAAATCTTGACACATTAAAATAAAAGCGTCAGAAAACGTTTGTAATATTACGATATCCGTAGTGATAAAGTTTAAATGAAGATTCCTACAGTATTTCTTCGAATTATTTTCGTGACATCAATTTTTTAAACTATTTTTTTCATTCTTAGAATTTTTTAATTTTGCTTTCGGTCTGGGCTCTTTTACGAAAAGAAATATCTGTTCAGTTTAACTTTTGTTGCGGTGTACATTTCACTTGGAATCGATGTAAATTTTATCTTTTGTTTTTTCTGTGTTTATATAAGAAAAATGAGAAAAGTAGTGTCCAAAGATCCACGCCTTCTCCGTCGAAGAGGGATATACTTAGATACTTAAACAGGAATATAATAAATAGCCCAGATGACACACTGAGTTTTTCATTTTCCCTTCCAATCGCTTTACCATCTGTTTATATATTGTGTTAATTGCTTTTGAGAGACAACCACTAACTCCAGATTCTTTTAGGACTTCCCAAAGTTTAGTTCTATATACCTTAACAAATGCTTTTTCCAGGTCAAAACATATACAGAAAACCATCCAAATCAGTAGCCTCACCATTAATAAGTTCTTAATTATATCTCTGACTTCAGAGGCACAGATTCTTGCAACCAAGTTTAACAACATATTGTCTTTTATATCGCACTGCTACATATAGCTTCAATTTTGAATATTTCTTTGAACATGTCTCTCAAGGCATCTTTTTCTTCATCCGTATTATATAAAATCTCAATCTTGCTATTTCTAATTTAGGCTAACTCTGTACTACTGCTTTCCCTAATGATCTTGAGCGAATCCCAATACAATTTCGTTTTCCCTTCGAAAGCGTTTTGCATTTTCTCTTCTTCTTCCGCTTTGATTTTACCCTTGCTTTCTTTAACTGGTACTCTTACTTACTCTTACTCTCATTCCACCAGCAAGCGTATCACGACCGGCTCTTCTTACAACCACAGTGCCACAGCCTACAGTTGCACTCCTAACCATATTTCCATTAAACATTTACTATGAACTATTTATGTCTTTACTGCGTGTTAGTATCCTAATTGTCCTAATTACGTTTTCGTTTATTTTATTCTGCACTTCTATTCGCACTTCTGGTTTCTTCAAATTTTCTATATCTTGATTCGCGCCTGCTTCATCTTTTCGGTCCTCTTCCACAACAACAAATTTAATCGTTCTGCGGCTTTCACCTCTGCATTAAGTATACAAGTGGACAATGTTAGGCCTGAAACAAATATTTGAATTATACAAGCCCTTCTCTAAGCATAAACTAACAAACCTGTCTCCGTACCATTCATTTTCGGATCTGTGGAAATGACATATTAGCCCCCTTTTTTCCTCTTCCGTTCGATTTACACCTATATATTCCTATATCCTAGTGAAATGATTCTTTCACCATGTCGCAAATACTTTTTGTATCATAAAGTGTCCCAGAAGGCGTCTTCCACTTATCTCGGATCACCGTCAACTGGGACATGGGACGCTCTAATTAATAATCTTCTAAATCCCATTCTATCAGTCAAGCTCAATGAAAACCTGGGAGATACAATTCCTTGATTCCTGAGATTCTGCCTTATTCTTTCATTCATAATCAAACCGACCCCTTGAATTTGATGTGCTTCACTATCCACTCCTGGCCATAATTCAAGTCTGGTTTACAAAACCCTATTTTCTATATCTTTCTAATGTCGCATCCCTTTTCTTTGTATCATATACACATAAAATATCTAACTTTCTTACGTGCATCGTTTCTCGTAATTCTCTTACCTTATAATCATTTACCCTTCTAGCATTCCTAACACCTACTCTTCATGCATCTTCTGAAACTCGACCTTTATCTTTAACGTATGTATGCATTAGTTCCATCAAATATCGATTGATGGAGGGATGGAGTGGGGGTTAGAAAGACAAATGGAACCAAAAGAGTCATAGTTGCTCTTTCCCCATGATCGCAAGTACCTACAGTATCATTTAAATTGTTCAAAAAATCGCTTTTACTTCTCTCCTTTCACCTTAAACTAAAAGACTTCCGATTCCCATTTTTATTTTAACCTACAACAATCTGTAGATACAAATTTACACTCCTTGACCATGCACTTCATAATCAGACCGACTCCTTGACTAACATGTCATTCACTGTCCACTCCTGACCATACTTCAAGTTCTGTTTAACTTTCCATTTCCTGTACACCCTTCTAGCGCATGACGTTTTCTTTGTTTCAGGTAAACATAAAAAATCCAGCTTACACACGTGCATTATTTTTCCGTTATTGTCTTTCCTTCAGATCATTTACACCTTTGGTATTCTAAACACAAAGTCTTCATGCATTGTCTGACAATTTTCCTAGCTGCCCGCCCTTCGTCAACCAAAGTTTCAATCCATATATTGTATAAAACGAGATAATAAAAGTTCTCAAATTTTGTATTCTTTAAAACAATTTAAAAAATCTAAACCCTCTACTAGACGCTTTAGGCACTTTCACTTTCTGTTTAATCTATCGTCAAATCTAGAAAAGTAAATCACCAAATTTAACCTGGAAAAATAAACCTTACACTATTAAAAAAAAAACTTTTCCTGTATTAGAAATGTTCTAAAACCCTTCATTTTCGTGAAAAAAAATTCTTTGAAATGTCAGTAAACTATTGTAATATCCCTTAATATCTCGCAAAATAATATATATTCTGATGGCATTCCTTGAATTCCATTAAAAATTTAGATGTTCTATGAAATCTTTTGAGACCTAGTAAATTACGTTGAAATATCTAATTGAAAGCATTTGAATTCCTTTGAAATATTGAAAAATCATGGATAATATAATTTCAGGCCCAGAATTTGCGATATTACCCGAGTAAGAATATTTATAATTGAGTTGGATTTCATTCAACTTGAATTCATCTACAAGACGGATATGACTAGCTCAGCTGCTTCGCCGCATTCTGTTATATTTTCTCTACGCCTGGAAATCGTTTTCCTTTTAGACTTTAGAAAATACGTCAATTTGAGAAATAGCCAAAAATGACAGGGAACCAGGTCAGGACTGTTTGTGGGGTGCCGCAGATTTAAAAGACTGTGTTGAATAATAAATTGCTGAAAAAGCTGCGATTATTTTGGTTTTCCGTCATCAGCCGCGTGACGAATCTTGCAGTCACACGAGTCGTCCCCAAATCTTGGCTCCATACTTTCGAAAGAATAGTTTTTAGAATTCCGAGGCCTTCCTCTATCTCTCATTTTTGAACGAGGTTCTTTATTATTTAGCACTCGTACTTATTCTTTATTTTGAGTTGTTTTGTCCTTTGAGAGCCCACCAAATCGATGATCAGTGTCTATTGAACGGCCATTCCAAAGTAACAGATAGGACATTTGCACGCATGAAAACTTGGAAAATCCTTATTTAAAACAATTGTATCTTGTTTAAGCTACGCTATCTGTACAAAGATGCATGAACTTGTTAGTTTTCAGATTCTAAAATTCTATTAAATTCGATAATTTTCATGTTATAAAACGAAAACGAAGGTAATGGATGGGACTCGTACGGGACTCACTTCCGGACTTACTTTTCCTTTCAATTAGAATTCTGCGAATTGAGAATAGTAATAGCACCAATTTTTTTTTTGTAATGGATTTTTCTGTTAAAGCTTTCTTTTTATATATGTCAAGTTCGAAAATATGTGAATTAGAATTTTGGATAAAATTCTTCTTTTGAGTAACGGATGCGACACAGCAGGGTAACGGATGGGACATGTACGATCAGGAAGTTAGTTTGGAGGCTTTGCAGATAATATATCTTTAATATGAACTGAAAAATGAAAGGAGTAGGATTTAAATAAATTATCAAAGTTTTAAATCAATGGAAAACTAAATTTTATTGCCAAAAACTCGGGGTTAAAAGTTTATTCTACGTACATTCTTATCAACATCTATATCTATAAAATTAATACTGATATCACACTACTTTTTTATTTAATCTTCAAAATCACTTTCGGAGTATACATCGCTGTGTTTTAAACGTATATGTGTTGTTAGGTGCTTAAAATATAATTCAGGTGGTCCGCAAGGGAAAATTGTGAGTTCATGCAGCGTAGACTTCGAATTTTGCCCAACAACAATACGATAATTGCCAAATTTTTTTAAATGATATAATGCGCTTAAGCTTAAGACAGCCTTGCATTCTTTGAGTGTAACTTGCACTTTTGAAACATTATTCCACCTCGCATCAAGAAATTTTTGATTCTCTAAGGTATCTTCAGCCGTTACTCTCTAAATTCCTTGGAATCAAAATGTCACTGCAAGATTGGTGTGAATGTTTTAGCCACTCCATTACAGTGGTTCAGCCACATCATTGAAGTGAGCAGCTTGACTGTTTCCGTTGGTGTGAATCTTTCACACCAAAATACAGTGGCTCTTCTCACAGAAAATAAGAGTAACCATGCCTATCACACCAACTGGTGCGGCAACTTTGTGGCATAACACCAACTGGTGCGAAAACTCTGTGACGTCATTTCCCCACCAGTGCAGTTCGATGGAAGCGCAGTGGTGAGAGGAGTGATGGGAGCAGCGCGTCGTCTTAGCGTGCTTTTCACTGTAATTTTCCATTTTCATGAATAACACTTTTACTTCCATGGTAGAGTAGTGGACATTTCCGGACGCTTGTGCAATTAAATTGTGTTTTGTGCTGTGACGAATACTTATAACTTTGTGATAGTAAGTGTCCTGGAATTACTCTTATATTTCAGTGTGTTATAGAAAATGTGGATGCGGTTAAGGACTAATGTGAAATTACAAAATGTGTTTCTTTAGGATTTTTGTAAAACTCCTGACGCTTTGGCGGAATTTTTGGAGTCTGAGGAAGGCGATGGAGTCGCGTCCATGTTGTGCTGCTATGAAGGCCATCCTTGTAAACGTTCAAGAATGCAGCCCTCCACTGACAGTTGGGTAAGGATACATTTCGAATATTTTACTTAACCTTTTAATAAAAGTATTAAAACGTCCAGAAGGGATTGAACTAATTGAAATGATAATTATAATAAATCATTGAAATAATTAAATCTGCTTTTTGTTTCAGGATTGAGAACAGGGACGTTCCAGTAGAAATATAAATTGAATTAATATAAAATTTATTAAATCGAAAAGTGTAAATTTCGTTAATATAGGCACTAATTATTAAATAAAAAATTCTTTAATGCAATAAATGTTTTAACATTCTTTTAGCGTTTATCCCCTTTTAAATAATTAATTAAATCAATGAAATCGAGTCAGGTCATGTGAAGTCGCCAGTCTAACCATTTGAAATGACAAGTCACACCATTTGAGGCGATCAGTGACACCATATGGAGTGACCACTCACACCAATTTCAGCAAGCAGTCACACCAATTGTAGCAAACAGCCACATCATTTGAAGCGACTAATGATACCGTTTGGAGTGACCACTCACACCAATTGTAGCGACTATTCGCACCATTTTTCTGTGAGCAGTAACACCATTCGGAGCGACCAGTGACACCACTTGGAGCGACCGATCACTCCAAGCCATACAGTCATTTTCCACTGAAACTTAGTGTCACGCTCCACTCCAAAGTGATAAGCTCACTTTTGGCTTGACGTTGGAGTGATATTTCACAACATTGCAGTGGGATCTGACTCCAAGGAATTTAGAGAGTACATAAAAAACGGTCGTTTTTACAACATTTTTTCGCAACAAGATAATAATCTTTGGCGGATTTGGACATCTGCTCTTTTTTAGGAACTGATTTCATTATCTGTAAAAAAAGCCCACAAATTATATTTTATGTTTCAGTGAAATAGTCTAGTCAGAAAATTTTATGATCACATGTTTACATTAATGTAAATCACAATATGATAAATGTGTTTATAACTTACCATAATATGGATGAAGTAAGGTCAGAACGACGAACAATAATAATTTCACAACTTCACTGAGTTCAAAAAGAAACTATATACTTTGTATCAGCTTACTAACAGAGTTATGGCATTCGTAAACTTAAGATGTTCTCTCAAATAGGTCTCAATCCCTTTGCAAATAGATTAACTTATTGAGAATAGTGTATTTAATATAATACGTACGATGTTCCTTGAATCCTGTAAGTAGAATCTGACCGAATTATAATAGTTAAGAATATTCCTGTCATTCAAGTTCTTAAACATTTATAAACCACTTTAAGTACAAAAGGTTTGAAATAATTTTAAAATTCTTCCGCTTCTCTTTTGCAGAATTCACCATGCAATTTTAGTTTCTCTTAAGCGCTGTCATTAGGGTAATGGTCAGACGAAAGGCTTTGAAATGCCAAATGTCTCATCCGTTACCACTTTTTTCATTTTCTCCTAGTATTATAAACATTTTTAAATTAACTATGATAAGTATTATCTCAAACTAACTTTTGATCTCAATTTTTTCATCTTTTAGTACATACTAAAAAAAAATAAAATAAACTTTTCTATTATTTTGGTAACGGATGGGACCACTCATACCGAATCCTAGAAGTTCATAAAAAAGGAATTGCAAAGCAAACAATTTTTCTGTATTCTATATGAATAAGCAGATAAATAATTGTATATTTCATTGAATTTTTTACATTAATAACCCAGTACTTTTACTAGTTAAGAAAAGTCCACAAAAATTCCATAAAAATCATAGGTTTGAAGTTTTAAATCGCCTAAACTTTAATTAATGGCCTGAAAATTAGAATTGAACGGGCGCTTGAGTAGTAGCCAGGAGTGGGAATGGCGCACAAAAAACGGTATCCGTTTTTTCTTTCGTCGCGCTTTTTGCGCGTCATCCCCACTCCTGGCTACTGCTCGAGCGCTCGTTCGGTTCTGCTTTCCCAGCCTTCAATTTAATTATCACTCATACTCTTCATTCTACACTTTTCGAATCTTAGCAATGGCTTTCAAACATAAATGGTCAAGTTTTTGACAAAATCGAATGCACACTCCTTGTTCAGTTCGTGCCGTCAACCTGAAATGCTACTCATGACCGTCTCACTTAGTAAGGGACCTCGCAAAGGTCAACCCTTAGTAGTAAAAACCGGTTTTTAATAATTTCACAAATAGTTACGAAGTTAGAGTACAAGGTCGGATAGTTCCCGGCCAGACTCCGTAACTCGGTTCGCTTCAAATGCAGTTGTATAGTTTCTCCATCAGGACAGCAGTACTATTAAGATATTGGAGATCATTAGTTCAAAGTAAATCATGGTTTTCATGGGTCCAGCGACGCATCGTTTTCATTGTATCATGAGTTACTGTGCCCTTTACCCCCACTAGTGGGAACTGATATCGCGATTGTGAAATTAGGCTGCTGCTGTAGCAATGCTGAAGATCCCAAGCTCTGTACGATATGGCAAAGCAAGGATAGTTTTATGGGGGCCCTCTGCCTCCCAGTAATGCATTCAGCTAAGAACTCCCGCGAGCGGTCTTAATATCCTTTGATTTATCTCAGGTAGGTCACGGCGTTTCGCCCTCCGTGCAAACCGCAGCGCACGGGCGGGCCAATAAGTTTTTAAATAACCATAACTCCTGCTTTTATGGCCCAAACGGGGCATTGCGGGCCACGAGCTCGGCTTGCGTCGCGTCGTCGGCGAGCAAAGTGTAGCGAACAACTTGTTTGCTCGCTTTGCATTCATTATAGTAAATCCTTGCAAAAATTCTGCTTAGTTAGGTTATTATTTATTGAGGCTCGAATAAAATTCCGGGACAAGCCACAGCATTCTATCCCGAAAGGCCCTTTATAGATTCTTCTCGGTGGATTTACATTATTTTAAATTCTAAAGTGTATTAAAATACTAAAGCGTTAATTACCCTACGATTTGAAAAAAATGTATTACAATATCAGAAAATGTCAAAAATGTCAAAAATGCTGTGTACAACACCCTCAGAATATAATATGACACTGACTCTGACCACAGTCCTATTTTCAAATACAAAATATGAATATCATTTTATATAAACGTTAATCTAACTATGAATAATGAGTTTAACCTACATTATACCAGCATGATAATACTATAATTTAAAGTTTAACTCAGACAACTGATTAACTAAACAGATTATACGGGCCGCCCATAAACTCTTTTCTTCTTTTTTTACCCATTTTTGGTTCAACATGTATATTATTTAGTTTAAAATTCAAAGATGTGCGTCTAAATTTGTCTTTTGTAGTTACAAATTCTTTGCTTCAAAATTAATTTTTCTGTTGTTAACAATTTATCATTTAGTTAACAATTCTTCGATGGTTGTAAATTGAACTATGTTGATAAAAATCTATTCTGAAAATTTATATTTTCAGGTTGAAAATTTAACTGTTCTGTCTAAGATTCCTCTTTTTGGCTTCAAAAATCAACAATTTAGTGAAAGTAAACTATTAGTTTGAAAATTAACCTTTTGTGAAACATTCGTACTTTTCGTTCAAAATTCAACTGCTTTGGTAAAAAATTAAACTATTTGGTTTCGAACTGAACTGTTAATTTAATAATTCACTACTTAGTTGGAAATTTGTTTTTTTTTTGTGCTGAAAATAATTTTTTTCATCTAAAAATGTAGCTACTAATTCATCATGCTGGCTGAGAATTTAAATATTTTGTTAAATATTCGTGTATTTGAGTATAAAAGTAATCTTTTTTCTGGAAAATTCGTAAATTTTTTGACGATTTAACTATTTTGTTTATACTTTTTCTCTTGAATTAAACCGGTTAATTTGACTTTCTTTGTAAAAATAAGTTTTTTTTTTTTAATTAAAAACTTAACTTCTTTATCTTTTGGCTGTAAATCTCTCTTTTTTAGTTGAAAATTCATTCATTTTGTTCCAAATGTGTCTTTTGTTATAAATTTGTCTTTTAAATGATAGACAAATAATGCTTATGGTGAAAAATTATTTTTTTTTCGTTAAGAATTCAGTTATTTGGTAAAAAATCCAACTATTTTGTTAAAAGTTAGATTATTTAGTTGAAAGTTCAACTGTTTGGCTGAAGCCATCTTATTTGGCTAAAAATTCAACTATTTTGTTGAGACTTGATACTTTAAATTTTAAATTGATCTTTTATGGTGAAAAAGTAATCTTTTATGTTTAAGAAAATCACCTTTCCTGGATAAAAATTAACTTTTTTTGGAAAGTTAGTTTTATAAACTAAAAATGCTATCCATTTCAGAAATTTCAAAAACTGAGAATCTTATATACGAATACAATTTTGATTCATTATCACGGTCGAAGCTGCACCAAATCAGTTTGAAAATAAAGTTTGATATTTGCAATAATAAAACATTTGCTAATCTTAAAATGTGCTATTTAGAGAAAGAGGTAATTAATTATGACGAATAAAGTTCCTGGTGAGCCGTTTTTACTCGACACGCGCCGCGTTTAGCCTCTTTTTAAAATATTTTATGTAGGGACCCCTATAATTTTTGAATACAAACAGTTTTAATTTTAAAATTCAAATTTCCGTTAGTCAAAAGTAGTTCGAAACAAGATAAAACATTTATTTTAGTCTAAATTAATCACAATAAATGTAGAAAAAATATTCAGGTTAAAAGAAGTGGACATCTTGAATTAGCGGATCGTCAATATTTGTAAAAATCTCATGTTTCAATAAGAGTTACAGATTACTGGCAGCTGAATCATATTGAGATTTCACATGCAAGCTTCTGAAGCTATTTTAATATTTATTTCAATCAATGATTAATAATTATATTTCATAGTACTTTGAATTTAAGCTTATATATTATAATTTGATAAGTAGACAATCAAAACTAGAAACATGCAATAACCGAACTTTTTTTCTGGGTACCAAGAAAACCAATTGAAGAAACGTTCATTGGAAATGTTAAGCCCTTGTTCGGCTGGGTTAGGACCGTGAATATAGGAGCAGCGGGTAATGCGGCCAGGTTGGTTTTGGAATAATCTGCGTATTACGAACGCGTGAGGTTAAGTTCAGCATATACGTGTGTGCATTCATAAATTCAATATCATATCGTGGAAAAATTATGTTATTCGAAATAATAGTTACTTTTTAATCTGTAGTATTTTTCTCTAAATGTACTAAAACCTTGTTAATGTTGCTCTTCTGACTTTTCCGTAGGATTCCATGCATCACATACAGATAAGGTTAGTTAATAAATGCAAATAAGTCTTAGTTATTACTACACAAAAGCGTATAATGCGGCGCAGATGGCTATTCTAATAGTAAAATATTGAAATTTTGAATACTTGATGTTCATAGATTTCAATGCTAATCACTCGTAAAATAAACCCTCAGCATTTTTGATTTAAACTGCAAATAAGTAAAGATATCCCATTTCACTGAAATTGTAAGTTCGATTAACAGAAAGTGATTTTTAATTTGCAAGCGGATAAAATTAATATTGTGTGCTGCATTACCCAACAGGTAGGGTAAGTTGACGCACCGACACTGATGCAATAGTGGCCCTTCAAAATTACGTGATCCACTTGACAGGAACTTCTGAACGCCCCCCCCCCCCGCGGGATACTTTTTCCGTTGGACTTAACATGGATAATGATACTTCGGCAGACCTCCCCCCGTCCCCTAATCGTATCACGTATTTTGTGAATTACCCCTTAAAACCATCATTAAGATTCGGAAAGTATATGGTGATGAGTCTGCAAGTGATACTTAAATTAAAAAGTAGCTTAGGCGATTTAAAAGTAGTCATACTTGAATAAAAAGTAACTCTTGCTCCAATGGCTAAAACAATTCAAAATGTGGTGTGAATGTGAGTATTAATTTATGGAAATCGTCGCTTAACAATAAGATAGACAAAGGAAGTGACGGGAATTCAAAAACTATTGTTTCATAAAATCTGATTCAAAATTTGGGGATGAGCCTAGGTCAGTGGTGACTGCGTTTCTCGCCATACCAATTCACCTGTCCATTCAGTGCAGCTTATTCAGCAATTTCTAGCGAAACACTGCCTTACACAGCTCCAGCAGCCCCCATGCAGTCCTGTCCTGACAACCTGTGATTTCCGGCTGTTTTGCAAATTAAAGTATTCTCTAAAAGGACAGTACTTTGAAGGGAATATTATTGCTGTTACCCTAAATTAATTCTTGCTCTTGGGACCCTAAAATTTTTTTCTGCTTCTCCTCTACAGTCTAAAAATGAATTCTTAATTTTAGCACCGATGACATTGTAGCAAGCAGCATTGAAGAAATGCAGAAAGTAAATTTTAAGGGCTTTTTAATAGTTGTAAAGGAAAGGCAACTGCAGAGACCAAAGCCAGGCAATCGTGCAGGTTAACTCGCGTGCACATGGACGACCAAGGGTGTGTGCGAGCCAGTCGTAATAGCATGGATATGGCACCCAATAAGTTTAAATCATACCCGCTCGGAGGTAAGCCTTTATACCAAAGGCTAAATAATAGGAGTAGCTAAAAATAATTTTCTTTGCGATTGTTGCGTGGGAGTGGGCTGGCTTCTTGACCAAAGCCAACCCAAAATGGTCATAAAGGTCACTTCAGCTCTTTCAATCTCAAATTATACGATATCGTTCAAGGAACAATAATTATGTTTTGGAAGGATAAGAAAGAACATATATTGTTCTTCTCTTAAAAATCAATTTCAGTTATACTTTCAGGCGGTACACGCTAAAGAGAGATATGAATTATTTGTGTCAATATCCCATCTTTTAAAATTTGTACAAAAAATATTTTTGAAATCTCATTCTCTCTTGTATTACAATTTTTGTAAAGTTTTTTTTTAGCGTGACTTAGTATGGCCTGAAGAACAGCTAAAAAGAGAAATACATTTCTTCTGAAGAAAGATTTATGCACGTCGGTCCATTGGAAATCGAACAACAAAACTTCTGATTTCCCGTCGGTTAATTTTCAATTAACTTATTAGAGAGATCGAAAGAAGAATCCTTTTTCAGACAAATTTGGTATCTTAAGCCAGTTGTTACAATTATGGTACTCGTATTTTAAGGGAATCTGTATTATCGTCAGAGGTAGTTAACATAAAATCATTCTACGATCCGTGGAAATAGAAATCAGTACAATCGATCAACTTAACTCTGCAAATAACAGAAAATACTTAACGTCATTACTGACTATAGGTGGAAAATAAATCTAAAATGTTTTGAAATTAAATTTGTTCTGAGAAAAGATCTACACACTTTGCCCCTCTGGGAATCGAACCACAGTTTATTTGAAAAGTTAACTTGATCGATAGTATTGATTTCTATTTCCACACATTGTCTAGTGATAATTACACCGATCGATGGTAACTACCTCTGATGTTGATACAAATTCACTTTAAAGGAGAGTCCTGTAAAATTGGGTGAATCCCAATCTTCAAGAAGCCAATAGATAAGCCCATTCATTTTCATCTATATTCTTCTAATCTTCTTTGTTATCTGGTATTTTCATGACATCAGCTTCAATATCTTTCACAATTTCAAGAAATTACGATTTAAGAATTTCAGTTATTTGTACCAAAATTTCATTACCCGTAGCCACGTCCCATTTAAACCCGAAGGGTCTGTTTGATCCTGCGAAAGAACCAAGTAAATATTTAAATTAATTTTTTTACGATCAGTATGATTTTGTTTAAAAACGCTTTCGGGTTGATAGAATATTCGTTACGGAAGGTATCCGATCTAGACTCTACAGGTATCTTGCAATCAAGAATCAGGACCCTTTTTCCTTAATCCTAACAAATCGAATTCAACCGTCGTTGTTCAAGTTCGACGCAAGATATGAGGTGACAAGGAAGGGGAGCTGAGACGTGGAAGATAGAAGGGAATAATAACTAGTCGGTGCCAGGTGCCCGTTTGGCATAAGAAGAACTGAAGAAGGCGTCCAAAACTCTAAAAGCAGTGCGTGTCATTAGAGACCGTGAAAGACATGACAAATGATATTCTGTCCAATCTTGAATGCGCTCTGGCGCCCCCTATCGCTGCCACTCGTTTGTTTGCGGTCACACATTGTCGTGGTAGGGCAACTTGCAGAACTCGAATTCTCTTTTTGGCCTCGTTGCCCTGGGAGAATCTGATTTGCCACGGATCCTTGAGGGATGTTTTGACGGCCGGTTGACGAGCGATTGTCCTCTTGACGATTGAAGCCTCCTCGAGTGCCTTTGACTTCATCCCTTCTCCTGTTTTTTCTCCTTTTTTTTAACTACGTTTTTGATTATCTTTATGAAGAGCAAGCGTTTCAGAGCTCCGAATCGGACGTATTTAGGCAGTTGAAGGGCAACCATAGGGAGAGATCATTACGTGAAGAAAGCAGTGACGTGATGTTTTTTTAAAAAGAAAATTATCATTGTGACGTGCAAGAAGTGTCATTGCGAATGCTTTGTGGAGTAAGGGTAGTTTAAGCATTTTTTTTAGCTCAGGTCTCCTGAGATATAACTTAAAATTTAAGACAGAACAATTAGTTATGGATTATTAGGTTATCAGCTTTTCAACGAAAAACGATCACACTATAGTTTTCAATCATCTGATCCACAATGTATTAATACTTTGTGAATAGAGATTACGAAAACTTTTAGCTTGCTTTTGTACAAATTTTTTTCAGTGATTAGTCTACCATTATACCATTTACTATTCATTTTTGATTGTTTAATTACAGACCTTTGAATTTTATTTTCCATAAAATCTGTGCATTTTTCATGATATCATTAAAGTTTTCCCCACAAGCTTCAATTTTCAACCAACAATAATAATTTTATATTCTGAAAGACCATTTTTTAACAAAATACCGTCATTCCAATCTAAATAGTTAAGTTTACATCGCTAAAAACAATTCCTAACCAAAAATAGAATATAGTTAAATTGTCAGTGATAGAAATTATTTTCAAAAAAGACGAATTTTTAAATAAATAATTATTACATTTTGAAAAATAAAAACGAATTTTCATTTAAAAAGTTGCATCTTTAAACAAAAAAATTATTTTTGAAAAATGTATGTCAACTATTCACATGTAGATTAATTTTAAACGAGATATGATAAATTCTCATTGAGAAATCTAAAAATTAATATTGCAAACAAAAAGTATTTCCATTTTAAACCAAACCAGTTTCTATTTATCCAGAAAGACAAATATTTAAAAAAATATATGGGCTTTTCATAAAATAGGATTATTTATCTACTCAAAAAGACAAATTATCAATAAAACACATGAATTTTAAATCAAATAGTAAAATTCTATAATAGAGAAAAAATTAGACAAAATAGTTTAATTATCAACCAAAACAAGGAATTTACAATTAAATTAATCAATCTTTAACCAGAAAAATAAATTTTGAAACAAAGTAGTTTATTTTAAACCAAAAACAATCAATTCTCAACAAAAAATTTAGTTGATAATATTTCAACATAAAAATGTTTTCATTCTCAATAATAGACAATTGAATTTAAAAAACAAACAAAAATTGTTAACCAAAAAGTTGAATTTTTAACCAAAGTGATTAATTTTCTACAAAAAAGACGAATTCAAATAAAATACATCAATTTTAAACAAAACAGTCGAACTCTCAACTAAAAAATATATATTTTCAAGAAAAATAAGAAAGTTAATATTTTAGTTAAAAAAATTAGTTTTACAAAAAAATACGAATTTCTAACAAAATGGTTCAGTTTTAAATAAAAAAATATAAATTTGCGAAGGTAAATGTAGTAGCTAATTTTTCAACTATTTTTTTTTATTTTAAATCAAAAGCAGTTGAATTTTACCTAAAGGACAATTTTTCAACACCAAAAAGTACATTTCTAACCAAAGAGATTTATTTTCTACCATAAAATACGAATTTTTAACAAAATACCACAAATAAAATAATTAAATCTTTAGTTGGCAAAACGATTTTAACCAAAAATAAGATTTTTAAACCAAATCTTTAATTTAAAAAAAAATACATTTTTTACAAAGCAGTTGAAAGTATCAGCTGATCGGTATATTTTTTAACCAAAAAAATGAATAGTCAACGAAAAATGTGATATGTTTTCATGCAAGGGACAAATGATTTAAAAAACAGTTTAATTTTTAACCCGAAAATATGAGCATCTAACAGAAAAGTTAATTCTCAACCAAATAGTGTAATGTTTACCAAGATAATAAAAGTTTTAACTTGAACATAATATTTTTCAATAAAACAGTAGAATTTGAAACAAAACGTCGATTTAGTAACTATAAATTAGATAAATTTACAAAAAAATTCAATTTTCAACCAAATAAATAAATTTTCAATTAAATAATTACATTTTTTACCAAAGTGCTTGAGACGAAAAAACTCAAACAATTTAGTTTTTTTCCTGTTCTGTTGAAACGACAGTTTTTTGTCATTAGAAATGACTGATTTTGCATTTAAAAGACGCATGATTAGTTTCATCAGTCAAATTTTGACTAATATCAATTTTAGATTTAGAGTGCAAGCTAATAAATCAGCCATTCAGTATACGTCTATTTTCCATTGCGACTTGCTAATGCGTCAGGATAGGATTCCCCGGGAAGGTTTAAATCGCCGTGCACGTGTTAACACTCGATACCTCATAGGAAATCTGTGGCCGTCACATCAATATCTTTTGAGCGTAGTGCCGTAATCGGATCTGAGCGTTAGCTCGCGGGCGAGCTCTATGCACCAATCTGTTCGCACCTCGACCAGTCTCTAGGGCCTGAGTTTATCGTCCCTGGATCTAAACGTTTTCAAGTTGCTCCTATCCTGCGGACGTTTGGTTTACTGCCATCACGTAGACGTAGTCGTAGTGCGAGCACGAGTTAAACAACGTCTTGAACGATTTCAGTACAGTCGGGAGCCAGCTACCAGGCACGAGGCTAGTTAAGATTGCGGATTGCGATCCACCCGCCATCCGACCGGATGGACGAACAATGCAGTAAAGAAGCGCCGCTGGCTCTGAATCAGGTCTTATGGCCAAAACGTGAACGATTAGTACCGATTTTTGTTTACATGTTTTCAGAAGACATGAGACTGATTGCACTCTACTGATCTGACAATGGGAGCTTACACTATCTAGAATTTTTCTTCGAAACATACGAGTACAATTCGAACATACAATTTCTTCGAAACCCAAATTGAAAATATAAGGTATTTTTCTGAGTCTATGGCACTTAAAAAGTAATATAAATTAGATAATTTTATTTCTCATAACAATCCTGCGTATCAGGAGCTTCAATTTGATTTATCCTGGAGAAAAATAGGACGGAAAGAAAAGAGCGCCTACAAAAAATGGTTTTGTAGCCTATAAAGACGTGACTTAACTCGTTTAATTTTCTCCTCTCATAATGGCCCTTCTCTACTTCACCTTCTTTCTACTTTCCCTCTTCTCACTTGCCTTTACTTTCCTCACTTCTTCTACTTCCCCTCCGCATCTTGCCTACCCTGCTTTACCATCCCTCTCTTCCCCTCTCCTACTCTATTTACAATACTTGCTTTACCTCCCCTCACTTGCCCCTTCCTTCCAACCCCGCATAACCCATACTTCACCTTATCCTACTTCCCCTTGTTACCCCCTTACTTCTCAATTTCCCTCCAAGGAAAAAAGTACGAAGGATGGAGGCAACGACACCAGACTGAAACTATAGGAGTTTTCTCTTGGAACTAACAAATCTTTAAGATAAAATAAAAAGGAAATTTTATTCCTGATCGGAATTTTCAATGCGAAAAGCTTCAACTTGAGCATTCCTCGAAGAAAATCCGACTAAGAGTAAAGCTCCCAACACAGGGGTCTGGTAAATGAACTATTTCAAATCTCCCCCTTCCACATTTTTCCTCCTCTACAACCTCTTCTTTCGCCTACTTCCCCTCCTCCCACTTCCCCTACTTGTCATGTTACCCATTCCTTTACTTCCCTATTTACTTCTACGCTTTTCCCGACTTTTCCCTCCTCTACTTATACTCTCCTCACCTGCTCTTATACCACTTCCTTCAATTCATCTACTTCCCCTGATAAACCTGCCAGAACCACTATCCCACAACTCATTCCCCTTCTCTTGGCCCTTCTCTTGCAGCTCGTTTACGGAACGCTTCCAACTCGCCTACGACTCGCCCACAACTCCCCTGCGATTCGCCTCTGGCTCATACAACAACCTTCACACTGTGCGAAACTGCCTACTTTCCGCACTTACAGCACAATATACTGTTCCTCGAATATACGAGGACTATTTATAATTATAAACTTATGGTAAGTTTTAATACTCTGCCACAAATATTGTAGGACTTAATGGGAGTAGTAAAGGACAGACAGACGGACGGACAGCCAACCGTCGTTATAAGGGTTTCCGACGTAACATACACAACTCTAAAAATAAGAATTTTCTATAAAAATAAAATTTTTCTTAAAATAATTTTAATAATCAATTGTAATAAAGAAAAATTTTAATCGAATTTAAAATTGGTAAAAAATTTTGGCAGCAAGAATCAACCTCGCACTTACTGGTTACAAACTCGGTGCGCTGCTATCAGAGAATGGTTGAACAACGCATCTTATTACTTCAGCACATTATAAGTTTGGTAATGACCTATTACTAGGAGGAGTATAAATAAAAAAAAATTGAAATATTCCTTTCCCCTTCTGAGATGAAAAAGGCTACGCCAATGAAAGGTCGTCCGACGAAGTTAATAAGAGACGGTCGATCCCAGCCTTAAAACTTTTAAGGGTGCTTATCCGCTCTGTGCAATTGCGAAATGACTGTAGATTGAGTTCGCAATTCGATCAATTCGATCTTCTTACGTGTGTGGTCTAGACTTTTTGTAAGGTTCACGGTAGAATCTGGTGAACCTGAAACTTAGGGAATAAAATGAGCATGTAGTGAGGACACGACGTCAACCATGGTGGTTGTTCAACTCCGTTATTGGCCATTTTAACTGACCTGCGATTAACCCTACTTCGAACAAGCCGATTGATAAGTCAGCTAATGACCTGTTCAAGAAATCAAGCTTCTGCGGGTAGATCTACAAGAGGATTTGATACCGAATTCCACTTAGTAACTATCTTCTCTCTTCGACTTTGGTAAACTGCTACGACATGAAAATATAAAATGTGTATCTGCAGTACTGGTTAGTCAATTTGTCGGTTTGAAAATCTCAAAGAAAAATGATTCACAAGTGACTTATCTAAACTGGAATCCGGTTCGACCTAATTTTTCTCATTCATAATATTCGTTTTTCTTGGTAAAAATGAATATTTATTTTCATATTAATGAACTGTGATAGTTTATTAGTATATGTCAGTATCTCATATTATAAAATTTTCATTAACATGATATTGTTAAATAAGTGAATAATCTTGCATTTCAACTTTAATTTAAGTCCGGATTCATAATTTTGAATGTTCCAAATTAAAAGTCATATAATTTTGAAATTTTTTGAAATAATTAAAATTTGAAGGTTGACGATTAAGTATAAAATAATTTTGTATTATCTTGAAAACTTTTATAAATTTCAATTGCAAATTTGAAGACCTTGAAAATAAATTGTTTAACTTCAAAAGCTCATATTCGAAAATATTTGCTTTCAAGTTTCTTCATTTTGAATTGCTTAATGGGAAACGTTGCAAATTTCTGAATGTATAATTTTTCACATTGGTGTTGTTAACCAGATACAAATAATTCAAAACGTAAACTACTACTTAAAATTTGTACAAAAAGGGGATCATTGCAATTAATTAGTAAGATTTTTACTGACATATAGTACAATATTTCTGATTTAAATTCTTTAAAAAAATTAAGATAAGAAATAAATTTGAAACTTTTTAAAATGATGAGCCTTGAAAGAAACGCAGTGCGCGAGTTTTCAGTATGGTATATTCCGCAATATTATTCTTCCCAATTGGAAACTGTTCAAGCGGCCCTGACTGCTTACGGTCTGAGGGTGCCGATTCAGTAACAATACCAGTGCCAGGCAACCCCCGAAAATGTTATTATGTGGGACTTGGAGTGTACTATTATTATTATTATTATTATTATTATTATTATTATTATTATTATTATTATTACACCATTAAGCCATTTCCCTTTCGGGGTAGGCGTGACTCACTCGGCAGGGGAATGGAGTAGTGTGTGGATGGGATAGAGATTTTTCAGATTGATCCAGAATTCTCGTGCTATTTATGTAAAGAACACGTTCGTTCCGCAACACTGCTCCGACCCAGGTTGTTGATCAATCTCTCTAGCAATCACCCCAAGCGAAGAACCTCACGAAGCCGTTATGTAAGGTTCCCCACTTGAGTCCATTAGTATCCAAGGTTTTTTGCTTCAAGCGCCATTCACTCTATTGACACTCTTTTTATTAACTATTTTCCGCCATACTTTCCTGTCCTGGGATACTTCTCTAGCTTCTTTTATGTCCATGCATTTTTTCATGCAGGCTCTCGTGT
>NC_046658.1:76739568-76758150 GCF_010883055.1 Belonocnema kinseyi
TACAAATATAGAATTATGTATTGCCATTTTAGCTTTATTTGATATATTTTTACTTCTGAGAAGGGGACCTGCTCTACCAATAACCTTCTTACCTTCATTTATGACGACTATTAATATAATGCAACTAAAAATTGAGAGATTTTTAAAGTAAAATTTTTTAATTCAAGCTTTAAAACTGCATAATTTTATAGATAGGCTTTTAAAAATTAAAGCAATTAAAAATAAAATAAATAACAATTAACAATTTTGTACATCAAAATTCTATTAATTGAAAACTTAAAGCTTGAAACTTTCATTCAGAAAATAATTAAATCTTAAAATTTAAATTCTATAAATTTAAAATTTATCTTAAATTTAAATCTTAAAATTTAAATTAAACTTACGAGTTGCACGCGTAGCACGCTATGAGAATGTGCCCACGAAGCGGGCGGATTTGAAAAAATGTGATTTGGGTGTAAAGGAAAATCAAATTTGTACTTATTGTACATTGTGTCCGGATGTAAATAAATTTAACAGTCAATTGCATATGATAATAATTGAATGAAAAATAAATTTGACGAAAAATGCCGGCAGCAAGAATCGAGCTTAGACTTTTCGCTTACAAACAAACAGCGCCAGCCAGTGGTTGCATAATTCGCGCATCGTGATCCATGTAACTTGCATGGATTTTCATAAAGCCATTTTTCTCGAGAATGAGTGATTAGCGGATTGTATTAATTTTGTATATAAAAATTTTAGTAAGGACCTACTGGTGGGAGAAATATGAATTCAAAAGAAATTTTGAAGGATTTGAGATTTTGGACTGCGAATATTGCAATTCCTTCTGCTTGACATTTGTTCAAATATTGTGTTCTTTTCCTATATTTGCTCAAATTTGCCAATGTCCTAAATCCATTTGATGAAAAGTCAACTGTCATTGTTAAGGATTCAACAACTATCCATTGGACAAAAGTTTTAATATGATGTATGGTCGACGGGGACATGTCAAGATGCAAACACAGCCTTTCAGTCAAGCGAGGCTCTCGATCTTAATCGATCGTCGATCAGCCTCCATCCATCTTCAACTTTCATCCAGCCGAAGAGTCAATACTTTGATAATGCCACCCTGGTAATTTGGCTGTCGAAATCTCTTCAAGACGCCATGTTTGTCTGGCATGACTCTCATAGAAGGCATTATATATTTTTAACAATATAGAACACATGCAGCATCTCAAAAACGGCATTTAGATCCTCATTCCTCATACCAATAAATCACCATTTCACAGTAATTTCGCTATAATATGTAACATTACTGTCGACGTTATTGATGGATTACTACTGACATTTTTACATAATTCGATCTTTTTTTTAATAAGATAGATTTTTAATTTCTTGGAAGTCAATTATCTTTGTTAATGAAAGAAGAATTTTTTATCGCACCTTTGCCTCTTTAATTATAAGAGATACGAATGTAAGGACATTTAAAAATAGTGAGAACATCGCTGTAGCCATCATTCATCTATCTGGGACACAACAGAGAATACTAAATCTGACAACGTCGTATTAAAGCCTGCTTAAATCTACGATGGATGATATCAATGGCGAAGTCTATTCTCTTTTTTTCTTTAAAGGATGATCCTTAATCCCCATTCTAGGGCTCATTTTTGAATCGTTTTTGAAAGTATTGTAATATTCAGAAGCAGCATGTATTTATGAATGTAATTTCCATGCTTTTATTGTCAGCTTACTGTAACTGATCATATACTTGTATTCATTTCAATTGCAGCAATAAATAGATTTAAACAAATTTCTTTTTAAGTTACATACAAACTCTAATTTGATCAGTTAAAATTGACGGATTCGATGTCACTATTGACTGATTCATATAATACGTATTTGACGACTGACTTCCTTTGACTCACTGGTGAAGTTAATCACTTTGAATTATCCAATCTGTTGAATTTTTACAAAAAAAGGCTCAAATTTCAAAAGAAGATGAAATAGTTCAGTTTTCAAATTACATAATTAATTTTTTACTGAAATAAAAACGAATTTTTAATAAAATAGTTACATTTTCAAAAAGAGAGATGAATCTTCAACTAAAATAGTAAATGTTCATTTCATTAAAAAATAAATAAACAAATGTGATTTTCAAAAAGTAGTTTAACTTTCCGCTCATTGTCTCAAGTTTTACCCAAAAAAAATTTCAAACAAGAAGTATAATTCCTCCAAAAGAAATAAATTTTCAGCTTAATATAAGAATTTTTGAACAAAAAGTTGACTTTTCTACTAAAAAAACGGCGTTTTCAACAAAATAGTTATATCTTGGATTATAAAGATGAATTTTCATACAGAATGATGAATCATTAACTAAAAAAGGATATATTTATAACAAAGAAGTTCAACTTTCAAAACAGTTGCTGAATTCAAAATAAACAAATTATAAATAAATAATTATTTATAAAAAAAAATCAAATTTTCATGTATAAGAATTAACAAAAAATGTATTTCAATAAAATATTTACCTGAGATTTTAACCAAATGCTTATATTTTTAACTAAAAAAGATCACTTTTGCAGCCAAAATGAAATCAATTTTCAATTACAAAAATTTATGTCCAATTTAAAAAAATGTTTAACAAAACACTTAAATTTTCAACAAAAGAGATGAATATGTAACCAAATTGATAAATCTTTGAACAAAAACATTGACTTTTAACATAGGATGAGTTTAACTTTTTACGAAGTTGTTGATATTTCAACCGAAAAAAGAGTTTTTACTAAAAATAATGAATTGTCCACAAGAGTTGAGTTTTCAACTAAAAGAGATCCATTTTCAGCCATAAATAAAAGATTTTAATATTTAGTTCATAAAATTTATTCATAAATAAAAAAAAACACTTTTCAACAGGATAGTGCAATTGTCAAAGAAAGACTGAAAAGAGAATTTTAAACGAAGGTGGTGAATTTTCAAAAACAACAAAAAATTCATTTTTACACAAATAGGTCAACTTTCACCTATGCAATTAAACTTTAAACAAACAATAAAAGTATTCTCAAACAAAAAATCATTACTAACAAGGAAGATTTGAGATTTAAATAAAAAATAATCGATTTTTACGAAAAAAATGAATTTTTAACCAAAAATGTTACGTTTTACCAAAAAAGTCGAATGTTGCACAATGTAATTAGAATTGCAAAAATGAAATAGTTAGAGCAAAATTTGAAAAAAATGAGGTTTAAGAAAAAAAAACAACGAATTTTTCACAAATAGTTCAATTTTCCAACCTAGAGATAAGTTTTAAATTAAAATGATCAATCTTTGACCAAAAAATTAACATTTTAAAAGAGTAATTTAAGTTTCATCAAGTGGCAGAAGATTGAATTAAAAAAATAAACATTCAAAACAAATTAATAGTTAGATTTTCAATTTAAAAAATTAATTTTTATTCAAAACCACAACCATCAATTGAAAATAGTATTTAAACCCAAATAGACATATTTAAACATAATTTTTGACCAAATTCACAACGTATTTTTAACAGAAGCTGTTAATTTTCAACCATGGAGATGAATTTTTAACTTAATTAAACAATCATTAGCACATAAATTAATTTAGCAATTCAGCAATTAGTTCAACTTCCAAGCAAGTAGTTGGATGTTCAATAAAAATTTTTTTTTAAATATGATAATAGTTGATACCTCAACCAAGAAAGATCTAAATTAGAAATCAAAAACTGATCTAATCAATCATTTTTAATGATCTAAGGTGTATCTTTGATTAAATCAGTAATTTTGAATAACATGACCAGTAACTTTCACTAATCAAATCATTCATTTTGATTGATCCAATCCATAATTTTTGATGTGTTAATCAGTAATTTGTGGTTAATTTTAATTATTTTCATAAAATGTATAAATTTAATAAACAATTTTAATTTAGAAATAATTTGTCTATTTTATTGTAACAGGCAAATTATTCACATCTTATGAATGAAAATTAGTCATTTTAAGTAACAATTTAATTGAGTCAGCAATATTGACTCACTCATCTGGTAAAATAACTGTTTTGCCAATAAAAATGACGGATTTTTCAGTCGAAGGAGGCTAGATTAATTCAACCAACCAAATTTTGACTGATTTAAATTTTTTTAAACTTTAGCTTTTATTTTTTACAAGGCTTTAATTAAAATTGGATTGATCTACTTTTAATTCCTGATCTACACTAAACATATTCTACAATCTACTGCATCTAATATGGTTCTATAATGAAAATAAAAAATTCGACTATTTCCGTTTGTTTTCAGCATAAAAAACTACAAAAATAATAGTCTTCTTAATGAAGAAATGCTGACATAAATCTAGTAGAATTTGGCTTGAAGACCATGTGGTAAAACTTCTAATTTTAGAACTATACTTCTGTCCTTCTAAGTCACCAGAAGGAGGTGTAAGCGTGAAAAGTGAAACCAATTTTAGTCACGCGATTGGGCCCTCCAGCCTTAATGGATCTTTCGCAGTCAATGTGGCCCTCCTTTACAATCATATTAATTATTCATCCAAGTGAAATTTTCTCTGCTCGTCTTCTAATTCTCGGTTTATTATTTGTACTCAGTCGAAAGTAGAGAAATTAGAATGGGATACGCAAAAACACCTGTAATAAATCACTGTTACATGAATGGCCTGTGAAAAAGTTATAACGATTAAAATCAACTGAGCGGATCTTTTTAAGGTCCTCAGGATACGTTAGAATATTCAAATAATATAATCGAAGATTCTTTGGGCTCGGCTTTTTTAAAGCGGTGGATTTTTTGAAAAAATCGTAAAGTTGAAAATTCAGGTGAGAATTTCAGAAAAACATATATACTTTTCAGAAATTTATTATTATATGTTTTAGAAAAGTGTGTAAAATATAATACATTTTTCTGAAAACACAAAAGCATTCGAATTTTATAGTCATCATTAAAGGGGATCAAATTCTTTATTGAACTTCTGAAAAGTGATGAATAATTTGAGTATGTTACATAAAAATTTTTAAAAGGCACAAATATAAGATTACAATGCAAAAGAATAAGGATATAATGCAATTTTTGAGGAAAACCAAAAGACACGCATTTCTGTCGTGGAAAATATTTTCCGTATCCTGAAATTTGAGAAAAAAATCTTACTAGTCAGCCAAAAAAGATGAATCCTTAACAGAATATATCATATTTGATATTTTAAAGAATAGAAGATTTTCATTTTTAATTAAAAACAGTTACATAGGAAAAAAAGAAAAGGTTTTTCAAAAAAATAGTGTAATCATCAACCAAACCAGATTCATTTTCAATTAGGAAGTTGCATTTTTAACAGAAAAAATTATATTGCTACCAAAAGAGATCACTTTTTAAATGCAAACGGCGAAGTATTAACAAGAGTTGAGTTTTCAATTAAGAAACATTTTTTACTCTGTGAAAAAAATAATTTATCCATAATGTTAAATTTTGAATAGAAGAAGAGGAGTTTTCATATTTGATATTTTAACCAATAGAAGATTTTCATTTTTAATCAAAAACAGTTACATTGAAAAAAAACCCAAAAGATTTTTCAAAACAATAGTTTAATCATCAACCAAACCAGATTCATTTTCAATTAGGAAGTTGAATTTTGAACAGAAAAGATGACATTGCTACCAAATGAGATGACTTTTTAAATGCAAACGGCGAAGTATCAACAAGAGTTGAATTTTCAATTAAGAAACATTTTCTAGTTTGTGAAAAATATGATTTATCCAGAATGTTAAATTTTAAATAGAAGAAGAGGAGTTTTTTATAAAGCGGTTGAAATTTCAAACAAATAATTGAATCATCAATAAAAATAGCTTATTTTTAAAGTCAAAATCGGGTGTATCGGACACTGTAAGTTACAGAACAGCCTCGATATGATGTTTTGCATCAGGTACCCCTGATAGTATACTAATGTTATCGAACAAACTTTTTTTTTTAATTTCACAATAAATGAAAGGAGAATAGAAATACAAATATGTATTATTCTTCTTTATTATGTAATTATCGTTTACACACAGAAAACTAACCATAAATCTGAAGATCACATAGGCATCTGCTTACAATTAGTCAACATTGTTTTCGCAATGCGTATTGATACCTTTTGTACGAAAATTACATTTTTTTCCAGTGTTCGGTAAGGTGTTTTCACTTACCTCAATAATGTTCAGAACAGAGATTAAGTGTAATTGCTTCATAAATATTTATGACATTATTATTGTACAAAACCAATAAAAAAACCTCCAACGTCAACGTTATTTAACCTGCTTTATCTCGACTGCTTGCAAATCAGCTAGTGTAAGCGACTTCAGACATTTCGAAGCCCGATAAAGTTAAAATAAAACATTTCAATCAGGAAAAATTTAAATGGCACTTTTCACTTATCTTATTGTGCAAAACTAAGTACATATGTACTACATATCTCAGAGAAGGGGTTTCGAGGATGCGACGGCACTGGGCTAATCAACTGATTCTTACAGTGTCCGCGAAACAGCAGATGACAGTGTCCGAGGAGTGACAGTGTCCAAAACTAGTGTCCGAGGTTCCACTATAGTTCAATTTTTAACTAAGAATATAATTTTCTAATAAAAAGGACGAATTTTTCACAAAATTCATGAATTTCTAACCTATGGCGCGCGACTGTTAATTTTCGCGGTTGATAATATATTTATCTCGCGCTTCGAGCTCGATAATGTATTGACCTCGCATTACACGCCCGCTCTTTGCATATTCCCCACACTTGTGCACAGAATTTTTTAAACTAAAGGTCAAAGCATCGACAACAGTAATTTGGTGAATGTGAATTCTCTTTTGTTAAAGCTCATTCGGCTTTAACGAACACACTCGAATCGTGTATCTCGTGCTTCGCCCTCGCGTTTATCCCTAAATTTGTAAATCATTCGCATACATTTATATTGTTATAATTCATAACATGCATTTGTATTATAACTCACGTAGTTTCATTGTATCGATTTAAAAAATGCACATTCTTTTAAAACAAACTTTTGTCATTAAAAATTTTATTGCAACTTTTGCCTTTTTTTTACAGAAACTGAATTTCCACATTTCCAATTTTATTTTTACAATTTGTAAGTTACACATGCGGTCTACACAGCAGCCTGGCTATTTTTTTAAATTAAAATTATATCTTTAACCTCAGAGACCCAGACTTTGTCAATTCAATTTTCTACCGAAACTCAAACAGTTGTTACGATAATCTTGTAGGGCATTCGAAATCAACTTTTTTCTTTTCTCGACTTTTTTTTCATATGTTGCATTATTTAGCTTAAATTTTCATTTTCGTGTTTTTTTAAATTTTGTAAATGCTGCAACTCTAGTAATTCTCTGTTTTGTGAAAAAAAGTCATAAGGAAAATTTTTTCGCTTTTTTTAATACTATAAGTATCCGTACAGTGAATTTTTGAATTTTGAAAAAACTGGTCTAAAAAATATGTAAAATGCGCTAAATTTGTTAATTTTCATCCAAAATCGCTGGCTAACAAACTTGACCTTCAGTTTCGGACAATAAAAGAGAGTACCAAAGGCCAATCTGATAGATTAATTTTTTCAAAAGTAATCGTGCTCACAGGCAGGAACACACACACACACACACACACAACATACATGCATATACTTAGTCGATAAATTTTTAGCAAAAAAAAAAAAAAAAATTACGAGCGAAGGAAAAAAATTGCTAACAAAATAGTTACATTTTCAACCAAAGAACTTAATTTGTAATGAAATTGATAAACCTTTATCTAAGAAAATTATTTATTGATAAAAGAATTCAACTTTCTACAAAATGTTTAAGTTTCTATTAAATTGCTTTTCGGGCCAAAACCATGAATTTTTTACAAAATAGTGGAATTTTTAATCAGCATATCTCCATTTTCAATAATAAAGTTAATTTTTAACTGAAACAGATGAACTATTGAACAAATTGTCGACAAAAGAATTTAATTTAGATCCAAAAAGGATGAATGTTCAGTAGCGTATCCTAAAAACTGCATATTTTATATGATGCACCTCCTAAAATGGTTACATTAGGTGTAAAAATAAATTCTTGCTTTTATTTTTAAAATAATTTTATGAACTGTTGTCCTCGGATCATCAATTTTCCTAAAATGATTGAAATGCTTAATTAATGTTGATTTTCGTAAATGTAATTATTGTTTGCCTGGCTATACAACTGCTGGTACCACACGTTCAGTCAAAGATTCACCTGATTAGACCAAAAATACTACCCCTAAGTGTAAAAGACTATGCTTTATAGAAGTTAAAATATGACGCACCTATTTTACCAATATTCCTGTATCTTTATGTCATTGAAGTACCAACAAATCCAAAGATCTAGCCAGGGATCAGGGAGTTCATATGAGAAAACTGAGAAAAGGCACGAGACGTTATGAGGGTGGGGGGGGGGGTGTTTTTCAGATTATTCTAGAATTCCGTGTTGTTTAGTTAAAAAACGTTCATACCGGTACCCTGCTCCGACCCAGGTCGCTGATCAATCTCTCTAGCAAGCACCCCAGGTGAGGAGCTTCAAATGGACATTCTGTAAAGCTCTCCACTCGCGCCCATTCGTATCCGTTTCAGACGTTACTCACTCAACTGACACTCTTCATCATGCATTTCTTAGCAACTATTTGTAGAATCAAAATAAACGAAATTATTTGAAATTATTTCTACTGACATTTTGTACCTCCATGGATTTAACTGCACGACTGATCCAAACTTTCAGATAAATTTTTGATTTTTATTAAAATACCAAAATCTTTGGTCGAGTGGTATTAAATTTCTTATGCCCCTCCCCCTTTACAGTTCCCAAAATCTCTGTATTCGTGCAAATAATCTGCAGTGATAAATTCTAATTTAAAAAAATTATTTCCAAAATAAAAATTTATTTGATTGAGTTCAGCACAGTTTAGCTATCCTGGCTTGATTTGTAATTTCGTCATAATAAATGAATTCAATAGTTTTCATGAAATTGTATGGAAAAGAGTGTAGGAAAAAAATGTAGACTATATTATAGTCATCGTTATTAATATGTATATTAAATTGTTCCAATTTTTGTATGGTTATTTAGAAGTCTTGCAAGCCCCATGAAAAATTTCCATGCGTAAAGAATACGTTTTTGTTAAGTTTATTTAGAATCCTGAGAATAAAGGTGAATCGGGTTTGCACGCGACGTTTCGTGTTAAGTCATAGAGTACTTATAATAATTACTGATTCAATATTACCCTTTTAAGTATGTTTTATATAGGATCCCGAAAAATATCACGTATCAGTGAAAAATTGGGTTTTACGAGCTTTTGGCACTACTTATAATTGTTTGCGGGTTTTCTCAATTCAAATTATATGTCATACATAAAGTAGAACTTTATTTAATAATAACATGCTAAAACAATTTTTTAAACAATTTACTATTCATTATATTGTTTTTTGTCCACTCACGAATTAAAGTGAGCCGAAGTTAGTTCAAGATTCATAAATGTTAAAAACTTTTTAAAACCTAATTTAAACTTAAATTATTAGATTTTTTGTCGACTTTCTCCTTAATGAGATACTATTTAATTCTAGTTAACAAATGCAATTGCTTAAACATTTTATTATTGTTAATAACTATCTTCTCGTATGATTGTTAGAAAGTTGCGTTTATTTCTGAAATTTTGAGGTATTCTTTAACTTTTTAGCTAGAAGAAAATAATTAAATATTATTATTAATTTAAACCACAATACTAAATAACTGAATATATAAAAAGAATAAATAAATAAATATATCAAAGAAACTCAAAAGCCAAATCAGAATAAAAAGTTTCAGCAAAAATTGCAAATTTCTAGCAATTGTCTCAAAGAAAACAGTTATTATACAGCCACACAAAAAAAAGTGTGCGGATCTGGTAACAAGACACACGTATTCCTATGGATTTTGTGGCGCTGAATTTAAATTAGGTATCAAAAATCACCTATCACGTCATGGTTGAGCCATAACCTCAAAAAATGACGAAAAATCATGCACTGAGGTAAATAAATTTCAAAATAATGCCAGTGATGCAAATTTTCACTTCACAAACATGTCGACAACTGTGAAGGATCAACCCTTGCCTGATATCAACTTATTTAACATAACTTTACCCAACAGAACCTGACCTCGCCTAACTTGAATTAACAGATATTTATTGAACTGCACGTAAAGCTCTGGAAGCATATTTTTCCAGTAGCTACATCGAATGGGTCAACTCGAGCCTAACCTAGCGTAACCTAACCTAACCTCACGAAACACAAGGAAACTGATTGTGTTGTCCCGCTGTGTTTGCGGTACCGTTTCATTCAGCTTCGGCTTAACCTACATAGAGGTTTAACTTATCCTATCCTAACGCTTGTTGCTAGCATTATTCGCATGTGTTTGTAACTAGGGCACCTCCACGTGGTGACGGTGGGCAACGGATCCACATTCGCTGAGTCCCTGTGTAAACGGCGTTCATGCCGTCATGGCAGACACAGGTAAAAAGTGTATTACGTTATAGCAGGCAGAAAATAGACTGAAGTAGGTCTATAAATTAATTTAATTACGATAAAAAGCAAGATAAAATGTAAACACGAAAGATAGTATAAATATATCCCTTAAGTTTAAGAAAAGCAGAGAGAAAAAATTTTGAATGAAACTCTTATTCATTTGCATGTTTAAGTTACTACTCTACATTTTAATTGATACAAGCATTGTCAGGTTAATTGAAATGGGGTCAATTCTACTTGTAGTTCTAAGTTTCTTCAAATGAGTAATGTGCGACTAAATTTTTAACCACCTGTAGTACAATGAAATGAATTTTATTGTGTTACAACGTGAACACTTAAGTTGTGTTGCGTTAAGCAAAATTTCGTTAGGTTCTGTTAGGTTAGATTCATTTGTAGGTTAAGATCGAGTTAACCTATTAAATATAGCACACATTTAAGACTGATAACCGTACTCTTACATAGCTACACGTGTGGTTGAATTTCATTTGGCTAGGTTAGGTTAGGTCAGGTTTTGTTAGGTTAGGATAGGTTAAACCTCTATGTAGGTTAAGCCGCAGCTGAATGAAACGGTACCGCAAACGCAACGGGACAACACAATGAGTTTAATTGTGTTACGTGAAGTTAAGTTTGGTTAGGTTAGGTTAGGTCAGGCTTTTTTAGGTTAGGATAGGTTTGACCTCTTTGCAGGTTAAGCCCAAGCTGATTCAAACGGTATCGCAAACACAACGGGACAACACAATCAGTTTAATTGTGTTTCGTGAGGTTGGGTTAGGTTAGGTTAGGCTAGGTTAGATTTATTTCTAGGTTAGGCTCGAGTTGACCCATTCGATGTAACACATTTGCTACTGGGAAAATATGCTTCCAGAGCTTTACGTGTAGTTCAATAAATTTCTGTTAATTCAGGTTAGGTGAGGTAAGGTTCTGTTGGGTAAAGTTATGTTAAATAAGTTGATATCAGGCAAGGGTTGATCCTTCACAGTTTTCGACATGTTTTTGAAGTGAAAATTTACATCACTGTCATTATTTTGAAATTTATTTGCTTCAATGCATGATTTTTCGTCATTTTTTGAGGTTATGGCTCAACCATGCCGTGTTGGGTGATTTTTGATACCGAATTTGAATTCAGCGCCCTAAAATCCATAGGAATACGTGTGTCTTGTTACCAGATACACACACTTTTTTTGCGTGGCTGTGTTATTATCTCACTCTAAGTGAAAAGTAGACAAAAAGAGAATGTAGGATTTAAGTATATTAGAAACAATTTTTATTTTTAAAATACTGCAACAATTCATGATATTTTTTCAGACCCTCTATCTAAAACAAACTGATTACGGTGAAATTTAAAAATGAGTTATTCATTTGTTTTCTATAGCTACTTGTGCATTTATTTTGGATAAACTTCCGATTAGGGTCTACCTCAAAAATCCTTCAAACTGCGTATACCTATGTATTTTGATGCGCTGATTACGAACATGATAGTAAAAATTGTTGCAAAGATGATTTTTCAGGTCAAACCCCCAAAAAACTGAGTTTTACAGCGGTTTTTGCGTTTATTTCAATCAATACGCAAAGTTCGCAAAATCCTCGAAATAATAAAGTTGCAGATGTCATCGAAATACACATGTTTTGTTTTATACATTTCTCTACGGATCATGGTTTCCGATAAAATCAGTTATATAAAAGGGTGATTGGGCTAGCAAAAGGGAAGGGGGGGGGGGTGAAATTTATAGTAAGTGACATTCGGGGACTAAGGTCAGATAAAACGAACTTCCTTGAAGATAGCACTACAAATATAAAAAATCGTATGTTTGATAAGCGAGCTAGAAAAGTGGTTCAAGATGTGACGAATCACTCTTCTGTGACCAGTGGCAAGCACGTGTTTTTTTTAATGACAAAATAAAAAATAGAATAAGCTCTACAGAGTACTCCAACCTTCCTGCTTGTAACAAAAAATATGTATTGAGATGAGATCTACAACTTTTGTTTGAAAGGAATTTTGAAATTTTTCATGCTGGCCGAGATAAGCGCACAAAACTATTATTATTATGGTTTTTATCGTGGTTTTTCCTTGAAAATCAAATTTCTAGAAATTTTTATTATCATATTCGTAATCAGCGCATCAAAATACATAGGCATACGCAGTTTGAGGGATTTTGGAGATGGACGCTAATCGAAAGTTCACCCTCTGCGAGTTATAAAATGGTGACAAAGTTACTTGTAAGAAGCTTCTGTTTTATATTCTACATTGGTAGGTTTAGGCCTAAGATTTAAAAACCCGTTTTTAAATTACAAAACTAAACGGCATATACCGATAAACATTTAAAATTTTCCAATGACTGCAACAAAATTGTACCTGATAAGCCGACAAAGAATTAAAGTTTAGATTTTTTTCGAAGGGAAATAAACGATTTTTTTTATTAATGGCAAAATATATGCAACAAAAAAATAGGATAGGCAAGCACTTTTTACTTAAAATTGGTTTAAGCAAGCCGAGCTTTGTATGCGGCTTTCAAATATTTGATACAGAATTATTAATTTTCCAAAGATGTTCAGACTTTTTCAACAAAAAATATCTAGTTTTGCTTGAGGCCAACACTAATTATTGTTTTGTAAATAAATTATTGAGTAATTATGCTATTGGTGCTCGTAATTTATGAGTTTAGACCTAACTCCTAATCCCTTTCAATTCAAAAGGCTTGTTCTGTAGCAAATTATTGTAGATCCAAGTTGAGGCTTGAGGACTTCGAGGTGCTGTAAAGTTGTAAACTGCAAAGGAAGGGCTTATTACAGTTTTATGATTTTAGGGAAAGGACGTATAATAGACTATGAAGTATTTCATTATTTGAGTATTCGAAAGAGGTGAATCCCAGAGGCTTGGAAGCTATATACTGTGGATTGTGGAAGCTCTGTTGCGGTTAAGAAGTCGTAAATAAAATTGTGGCAGAGATTAGAGGAACCTGACCGCGAAAGTTATGGTCTTTTCACCCCTTTCTGTCTAGGTTCTGTCGACAAAAGGGGCGCCCGAGTATGCCCGGCAGGGCGAGGTCCTAAACATAACTTGACCGGCCGTGCGCCAATATAATGGCACAATGGTTCTACCTTTGCCCTGTCTCCCGGTCAGTAATAGAAAATTTGCATCTGTCACGGAACGAGAATAAACTCAGTGGATCTGTCCAAATAGTGCAAAAACGCATTTTTGTTCGAAAAAATAAAACGATTTTACCAAAATATGTAAAGGTGTGTAAATACCACGCCACGCAAACGCGTAACGCGCCATGCAAAAGAGAGTGCCTAAAAGTTGGCTGAAATAAAGAACGAGGTTCAAAATAACTAGGAAAAGTTATTTCGTGATTGATTTTATATTTCTATTTCAGGAAAATTCTTTATTCAATTCGAAAGGAACCAGTATTTTCAATGGCAAAAAAAAAATTTAACACAAAAAAACCGAACAACTGTTTACTTTTTATTCTTATTTTTCTATATTTTGCAATCTAATTCAAATATAATTATCCTAAAATATTTTTAAAAAGCAACAAAGATTTTTAAACATTTAAGACATAAGTTAAATCAGAATTTCAACAAAAAGCTTCTTTTTCGACTAAATAGTTCAATATTCAACGAAAACAAGATTAATTTGAACCACTTGTAATGTTATTCAAAGAAGGTGAATTGGATAAAGTTCCGAAAAGCGCTTACCTCCGCTTAGTTCGAAACTGAGTATACCTATGTATTTTGACGCGCTGATAACGAATATGATTGTGAAAATACCCGCCAATTTTATTTTCATGGTGAAACCCATGAAAAACCCATAGAAATCATGTTTCTTTACGTTTATCTCAGTGAATAGTGAAAATTTATCAAGAAGCTTTAACTAAAAGTTGTAGATCCTTTAAAAATATATATTTTATTTTGAATATATTTTTACCCAACGATTGATGGTTTTCGACAAAATAGACGATAAATATAAAAAATCACAAATATACTGCAAAATGTTTAGTGCTGCGACTTAAATTGTATGAAAAATTCCTGGAAGTCTGGATGGACGTTAAATATTGAAAATCGCAAAAATACTGAACATAAAAAATTCTTGGAAGTTTGAGTCTAATTCTGTGACCAGTCAGAGGGGTGCCTTCCCGCCTCCATGAAACGCTAGAAAGGAGGTCGTGTGTTATTTAAGTTATTTCTGTGGCCATTCACAGGTGTGCCTTCCCGCCCCCCATGGCACGTTGGAAAAGGATTCGTGTGAGACCTAAGTTTTTTTAGTGATCAGTTAAAGGGGTGCCTTCCCGCCCCCCATGACACATTGGAAAAGGGGTCGTGTGTGACCTAAATTTTGTCTAAGACCAGTCACAGAGGTGCCTTCCCGCCCCCATGAGACGCTGGAAAGGGGGTCGTATGTTATTAAAGTTATTTTTTGGATTTACCCATTACATGGTGTAAATGGGTTGTTTATGACCTAAGTTATGTCTGGGACCAGTCACAGAAGTGCTTCCCCCCCTGACACGTTGGAAAGGTGGTCGTGCCTGACCGAAGTTATTTTTTTAAAAAGTCATTGGAATGCCTTCCCGCCTTCAGCACATGTTGGAAAAGAGGTCTTGTGTGACCTAAGTTTTTCTGGGACCGGTCACAGAGGTGCCTTACCGTCCCCATAACTCGTTGTAAAGGGGTTCGTGTCTGACCTGATTTTATTTTGTGACCAGTCATTGGGATTCCTTCCCGTCCCCCCCCCCCCCCCCCCCCCCCCCCCCCCCCCCCCCCATGGCACGTTGAAAAAGGAGTCGTGTGTGACCTAAGTTCTTTCTGGGACCAGTCACAGAGGCGCCTTCCCACCCCCATGACACGTTGAAAAGGGGGTCGTGTTTGACCTACAACTTTTATTCGAAACTTTTTTACAAATTTACACTATTCACGTTTCTTCATCTTAATTTTTAATCCAAAAAGGCGTATTTTCAACACAAAAGTTAAATCGTCAACCAAAAAAAAAAATTAATTTTAAACCAAATACTCACATTTTCTAACGAAAAGGATTGGATTTCTACAAAGAAACAAAAAATTTCAAAAAATCTTTTAAACTTAGTAAAATTTTTAAAATGAGTAGGCAATTTTCTGACAATTTAACAAAATTGAATAAAAATCTTTAATTTTTTGTTGACATTTTTAGAAATCTTAATAGAAAAATTCGTCATTTTTTGTCGAAGCCTTAAAAACCTTACAAATCTATATGCCCTTAAAATTAAGTTTAAAAAATGATCATTTTGAATTTTCCGAGAAATCTTAAGACTCTTTTTTGTCTTGATGCCTCTTAGAATTTCTTCTAAATTTGTAAATTTCACATCGACATTTACAAAAATGTAATTTTTTAAAATTTGTTTGAACTTCCAAATATTTTTATTAATAACTCAAGGTTTTTCTAGGTTTTTTGAGATCCTCAAAAATGAATGAAATTTCTTTGAAATCATCCAGTTTCGTTTTTAACATATTTTGATAACTTCAAAACTCAAAATGACTGTTTTAAAATAAAAACAAATTTATTTAGAATTTTTCCATAAGTTTTTCCAGTACCTATAGGTACTGGTAACTGTTTGGTGACCGGTACCGAAAATTATTTTTTCTTTGTACGGAAAATGTGCAAATCAATATATTACAATCTTATGTACATTATAGCATGTCTATTATTGCTTATACAAGAAATTTGTTTAAATAATATATGATTAAAAAACAACTAAGTTATGTACAATTGAAAAAGTTAATGACTTGACATATTTAGTAACACAATTTGAAAAGGACCAATAGAAAATATAGGATAGGTTTTCTTTATGCTTGTTAATAATTTTAAATTAAATCTGTTAGGAATCAAAAAAAAGTAATCAGGATTTCTCGATAAATTGAAAAATTTCAGACTAAAATTTTTTTAAATTAAACAATTTCATTAAGATTAAGGAGTTGAAAATGTAGTATTTCTCATAAAAAAACGTTTAAAATTAAAGTTTTTAGCTAAGATATTTAGAAATGTCTAGTCAAAGATTCCTTGTGGTCATATTTTTCATATACCCGTGCAGAAATCGCCCGACTTCAAACGTAATACCGATCTGGCCCTGATCGGCAGAACTCTGTGGCCCATACCTGGGCCTGACCGGGCCAGACCGATTTCCTACTGAAACGCCATCTCCATGCGCTTGCAGAACTAGTGCTGCTTGATGTTTTCTGATAGTGCAGTGAAATTTGTATACACACTACTCGTTTATATTATTCTACCAATGATTAAAAATGCATAAGGCGAGTAAGCCACGTGTTCGGAGGCACAAAACACTAGCCAGTATACCTCGAAACCTGCGCGAGGAAGATGAGAGTTAGCAATTACACTCTGTGGGCTCATTGAAACCTAACATCAAATAAATTAATAATTGATTGAATTGTTTAAAATAAAATCAAGTTCTTTTGTTTTAAATTATTTTTTAAGAACTCAAGGTTTTTCGATTTAATGTAGAGTTAGAATGATCAAATCTATTGACATGAAATGGAGTGCAGTATACACAAAATTGTAACGTTGAAGATTTTAAGATTAAAACATGTGATACAATCGATAATGTTATTGAAACTTTGATTCTGTATTAATAATAAATTCATTACAGATATGCATCAAGGACAAATTTTCATAACATGAATTTGAGAGTCAAGTTGTACAATCAAAATGCAAAATGCCAATTGCGTGGAGATTCCAATAAGAGCTAGTTACTCAATTGCGCATGCGTCGCACTCGGCATCTAATTGGTTTCGCGCGAAGTTTAAAATGCTAAACATTTTCTTTTTATTACAAACAATGACATTCAACTTATAACAATGTCCATTAAGTCGAAATTAATTAATAAAAGTAAAATATAACGAATGATAGCTCAATTTTTTGGCGAAAATATTATCTACAACCACCTTCTCGAATTTTTCAAAATGTAATGTAATTGACGCAAAATTAATTTTATTTATAGTAAAATATTAATAAATCGTAAATCCTATGTTATTTCCAGATGATTTTCTTTGGAAGAATTCGAAAATGTCAAGTTGTAGGGAATCTTTTTGCGAAAAAACTTTTCTAATTTCTTAAGAAGTTTTATAGACAACATTTTTTCCCCAGAAATTAAAATATTCCTGGTCATCATCCATTTTTCTTTCATAAAAAACAAATCTTTTTCTCGAAACTGATACCATCTACACTAATCTTACGTTTCTCAAAAGTGTAATTAAATTTTGTAGTCTGAAACCTCTTCTTTTCGTGCCTGTAGCACTTTCATTTTAGCTTAAAATAACTTAAGTGGAAATTCAAAATATTAAGGTGGCCTTCGAAAGGAAAGGACCATTCAATAGTTTCGAGTTTACTTATATTAAATTTCCATTCGTGAAATTCACGAATGGATTATAATGAGACTGATCATGTACTGATCGGGCACCGATGGGGCACCGATCGGGTTTCCTGATTGGATGTCCCGACCTGGCCCCGATCTGGGCGTGTGTTTCATCCGCGATTTGGCCTTGACCAGGATTCCTGATTGGGACCCGATATGGACTAGTCTGGCCCCTATCGGAGCCAGATTGCAATTATTAAGATTATTAATAATAGATTATTAATAATAGCTAGTTAAATGCGCCAAAAGATAAAGCCTATTAATTAAGAAACGGGTAAAAATGTGAATTTGTTTATAAAAATTGGTAATCCAATTAACTTTTTTCGTCACTATTAAAAATATATTAGCAACTAGTCCTCGAAAAGACATTTCGAGTTCATTTGGCAAAAAATTAAGCCTATTCATGCAACAATTTTGAAAATACGCTTTTTTAGTACAAATTGTAAATTTATTTAGCAGTTTCTGTTGCTATAAAAATATGAAAACAACGAGTTCCTAGAAAGATATTTTAAGTTGATTTTGCCAAAAAATGAAACCTATTTATGAGAAAGTGGTACCAGGTGTATACATATGAAACCGGTATTTTTTCAAGAAAAAAACACATTTATTTCAAGAGAATGATAACAAATATTTTATTCAAAGTATGCGCCCT
>NC_046658.1:76758250-76772123 GCF_010883055.1 Belonocnema kinseyi
ACGCCAATTAGCACAAATGGTAAGTTCCGACAGTGCCTACAAGTGTGCCTACTGGCCGCTAGATGGCAATACCGGTTTCATATGTATACACCTGGTAAAACTGTATTTGTTTATAACAATTGTTTACATAATTAATAGTTTTTGTCACTATAAAAAATACAATAGCAAGGGATCACTGAAAATACATTTTTAGGTCTTTCTGCAAAAAATTAATATAAAGTTACCAGTTTTTGTAATTATAAAAAATGTGACAGCAAGAAATCTTTGGTAAAAAATTTTAGGTTAATTAAAAAAAAAAATCTGTTCATAAAAAATGGGTAATTTGTGCATTATCTTATGAAAATAGTTTAAATAAAATTTACACATCAGCTATTCTTAACTAATTGTAAGCGCCTATCTTTGCTAATCACGAAAAATGCTTTTGCTTAATAGTTTATTTATAACATAATGAACCATTTTTTCACTTTTACCCACTATAGACATTTGATTAGTTATCCATTACATTAATTCATTATCTGTTTAATGGGTTTAAAATTATATAAAGAAATGGTATTATTGAAAAGTTAGACAAAAATTTTTAATTTTGTTGTTAAAAAACAATTTTTTCTTTAGTCCGAGTAAAAATTCACAGTGACTTCTCATTTCAGAAAAAGCAGCCCCTTTCTAAAAGAAAACTGTCGACGTTTCGTCGACTTTTGTCCATGCAATTATTCGTTTATGGCAGTCGGGTGTCAGGTCTGGCCCAGGTCTGGCGCTAGTATTGTCCGAATCTAACTTTATGTAAACCGTTCAAGGTGAAAAACCTGGTCTGGCCCAGTACTGGCGCTGCTTAGCTATCTAATAACAGTAGAAGTTCTAAGTTTGGGATGTAAGAGATCTGGTTTAGCGCTAACGAAAAAAAAACGTAACGCTTTTGGCCAGGTCTAGTCCAGACTATCTGGTCAGCGTCAAAATTCGAAACTGGACAGTCTGGTCTAGGCCAGGCCAAAGCCAGAAGATTTTTTCAAAGAGAGAATAGTAGATTATTCTATATAAATAAATATTCGTCTATTATATTTATATCACGTTTAAATATTCGCAATTGTGCAGAATCGCGATTGTATACATTTGTACAATTTGCCATTTGTACATTTGTCAAATATAATCCGGCAGTGAAAATGTGGATATTTCGAACAGGTTATTCTTCCGCTGTGGGTTGGACCGGGCAATTTTTCGGCATATTTACCAGTATTAGGATAATCCCATTTGGAAATGTGCCTTCTTTACCCTGTGGGACACGCCCCCTAGTTCAGGGTGAAAAACGGGTCCAGCCGGTAACCCACCCTATGGGACGCACTTAGGGCGCGTTTCCGTGGGGCATTGTTAGAACGACAGCACTCTACTTGGCTCCATAGCCAATCGACCGGGACTTACCGTTAGAGTTTGGAGATCTGGTCTGGAAGGGTGATCCGCGAGATGAGCGATGAATAGACAGAGATTCGAAAGGTGATGAAAGAATGGGTCTGGGCCGCCTTCAGCGTCATTTCAATTTACTATCCGTACGAGATTCGTCGAACGAGAAACCAGAATCTATTTCAAATACAAAACTCTTCTTTGTCATTAAAGAAATATCGTTTTGAAAATATATTCAAGCATTCTCAAATTTGACAAACTTATCCTTTAAAAAAAAAATCCATTTAAATTAGCATTTACAAGGTAGCATGCCCTTAGGCCTTGACATATATTTTCAAAATTTTACAGGAAAGACCGAAAACAGTCTTACAAATCCAATTTCATTTGTTGCGGGACTGCGTGAATATGACTTTTAATAGGTGTTTTCTGTTTGTTTATTAGTGGGAAACTGAGTGACTAGTTTGATATTATACAAGGTGGTAGACAAGGATGCATTATGTCTTTATGACTATTTATTATATTAGTGGACAAGTGTCTGAGATCGGCTCTCTTCGACCACGACAGTGAGGGTACATGGGATAGCGTTTGCAGATGATAAGGTTATTGTAGTGGAGCAAATTGAAGATTTGCAAATAATGTTGAGCAAACTGAATACAAGAATGAAGACCATAGGCCTCAAAATTAACGTAAATGAAACAAAAATGATGATTTTTGAAGGAATGCATGAGAAAACAATGTGAAACATTGACCTGAATGTGGACATGGACATGCTCATCAAATTCGCTTACTATATGCACCATAAATTATGTTAAAAAATCTATAAAATTGCCCAAGATATGAAGGAAAACTTTTTATTTTGTTGGTCATCACTTCGTTAATTTTTGTTAACTCCATATCTTGGCAATTTTAAAGATTTTCCAAAAAATTTTATGGCACATATGAGGGCATTTGACGACGAATGAATCCATGTCTGCAACTTTATATTGCACATCACTGTTAAAGATTTAACACCTGCGTAACACGCCCCCCCACCACAAATATATCTATGTTAATTAGACAGCGCAAAATAGCTTATTGGTGGCGCATTTGAGCGCGTTTGAAGTTATGACAGATAACTATAATGCATTAAAAAAATATTATTAGTTTAGAAAAATGAAGCCAGCCCCCCCCCCGCCATTTTGATCGCTGATAACTCGGTTATCAATGTGGCGCAAAATTTGTTTTTTATTGCGGAGATGAGTGCATTTTAAGATCTTCAAGGTCATGTGGTTTAAACACCTGATATAACTCCTACAGTTTTGTAGCGTCAAGTTTTTTATCGGTGGCACATTTGAGCGCATTTGTGGTGCAATTCAGTGGGCTATAGAAAACCCAAAAATAAAGATTGGGGGAGGGGCTAGTTTAACTGACTTATGTTTTTTAATTAAGATATATAGATCCTATTTCATCAAAACATGAACTTTACATTTTTCGTTAATAGCTCCTCTTTTTTGGTTAAAAATGCAACTACTGGTTACAATATGAACTTCTTTGCAAACATTTTTTTTTGTTTATTGAAATCCATCTTTTTCGAGAAAAAATGTATATTTTCGTGAGAAAACATTTTTTATTTTGTATTAAACATGGTTTAATTTCTTGCGTCAAATCAAAACCAAATGAAGTTTGCAAGCTAAGTATTCTAAAGAAAATTTGACCATTTTTACGATGCTGGTAAGCATTTTTGAAAAATATACTTCTTCCTATACTATTTTAAACACAAAATTGAAATTACGAATACATATCAAAACATGTATTCTTAATTCAATTTCCCTGAAATCCATATTAAAAGAAAACTTGGAATTTCTAGTCTATAATCCTGTATGTGGTTATTTCAATATATTTGGAGATAATTATTTTAAAAAATACATAATTGCAAATATTTCACTCGGAAAATGAATTTTAAATTTCAAAAAACTATTAAAGAGACATACAGTTGTAGGAAATGATTAACACCATAAGTTTGGTTAAATTTTCTTTAAAATTTTGAAGTTACAAACTTTATTGGGTTTGGTTTTGACTCAATAATATTCTATTAAGAAATGGTCTGAACATCTAAGTGTACCAGCTACCACCCCCTATATCTCGGTTACCATGCAATATGGTGGCCTATGTTTTTACACCTACAATAGGGTCCTATATACGGTCAAAATCGGATATAACGCCACCGAATATATCCCTTCCGAGAATTGACTCCGCGCCGCAGGTAGGAGTAACAGGAGTCGTGGGGAGTGTGCGGTGGTCACTCAGGCATCAACAAAAAAGAAGATTTTACATTAGAAGTGGCACTCTTTTGGGTTAGTTCCCTACCATCGCCAGCCCAAAAACCTGTAGTCTCTGAGTTTTACTGTATTAAAAAAAGTTACCGCAGTACGAATAAAATCATTTGCTTTAGGCAGTGCCCTCGCATAAAATGGAAGGTCCGAAATATAGGATTCTTAGAGTAGCTCGTTTGCTAGAAAATCCTCAAATACACCAACAGACATTATTTAAAAGAAGAGTGTCATTTTCTTAGGAAAGTTTTTGTCCATTTATTTTACCCATAAACGCAGCATTATCGTATTTTGTTGCTAAACAGAAAGGACGTTTTAGAAATGCCGACAAGACTGTTCAGGATCAATTCTGGCAATTATATTTCATTAATCATATTCGCTAATTCCCAGAGTAGCAAGTTGACATAACAAAAACGAATTTAGCTGTCAGTTCGTGGGCGTAGTTCTCTTCAAGATTTCAGGTCGAGTTGCTTCTTCATTCATAAGCGAAGCGTTCAGGCAAGAAATGTCGAAAATCTCTTGAAGCAGATACAATACAAAGACAGTCGCGTAGTCCATTTTTCTTTTTCAAGTTTCTTTGGGTAGATCTTGTTGAAGCGAGAGGGTAAAATCTTATCTTTCGGACTTCGACCAGCAATCTGGTTAGCAGCAACGCTCCACTCCGCGGGCGACCCTTCAATTGACGGAACCGACTAATCTGATGGTCTCAGAAGGTTAATCTTGAAGCAATATCGTCAATTGGCAAACTAAGTAACCTGCGAGTATGATGGGTATCAGAGTATCGGTAGTGGCAGTTAGTCCTAATCCGAATTGAAATGGATCGCACAAAGAAAAAGAAGAAGTCCTTGTGGCCTTGCCCAGGAAGAGGGCGTTATGCATCAGTCTAGTCTCTAGTGGATTATATTCAAATCCGCCAGTTAAGATCTCTAAAGCTCACCGTGAAATCGTCAACATCGAGGGCGAGAGACACTGGAGGTGAAGTTCCAAAAGAAAAATTTTTCGCTCATCCTTCGAACCATAAGAAGACCTGCAATATAACGATTTAACGCATAATAGACCAAAAGATCACTTTAGGTATTAGGGACTAGAAAAGTCTTTTAAACTATGTCACTGTTATTACCAATTAGTATTGTCCACTAATGCATTGGTTAATGTTTGTTTTTGATCCGTGAATGAAAATATCTATTGATGTTTAGTTCTTTGATCTACACATCTTTGACATTTATTGAACAAGCTTTCGCTCAGCAAGTGGAGACTCTTGAGGTTAAAACATTATACACTCTCCTTCAATATCTAAAGAATATAGAACGTCGTCTTTATACAGTAAATTTATTGCAGATTAAATAAGACTAGCAGTTAATTCTTCATGCAACTTTTTGAATATTAGGAGTTTTGAAAAATGTAAAAAAAAATCGAATTAAAAATGAGAGAATTAACCGAATGTCGTAATATTTTAATTTAAAAACGCAAAAAGTTTGTAATTGGCTAATTATCATAGTAGATTGTTATGTAGCTGGCATATTCTTCAGTCTCCATACAAGTTAGATTTGGGCGTTGTAAAAAATCGAAATGCAGGATGGCGTGAACTATTTCTCATTTGGCACATTCTCAAATAATTTTTTTCGAAACTTACTTCATCGCAAATTAACGCCACTAGAAGGTCTGAATTTTGCATAAGAAACGTTTTTTATATTCCTTTATAATATATTTTTAATTCAGTTTCTAAAGTACGTATATCTATCCACGCTCAACCTCCTCCCATGTGGAAATCAGCCCAACTTAGCCCAACTAATAATTGGGCGCCAATTGGGCCCCAACTGGGCAGCCTAATTAACAAAAAGTGACAATAATTCACACATTATTTTCATTAAATAATTACTTAGGTGCAATCTAACCCAAATCTTGAAACTTTACCAATTAATTTGAATTTTTTATTATCAAAACTTATGTTGATTAAGTCGGTGAGTGTTTGATTCTGTGCTTGGGCATGCATTATGGGCTTACCCATAGAACGCCCAAAGTGGGCACTATCGGAGCAAACCAGTCGGGCACCAACTGGGCAGCCCTATTAAATAAAGTGAAATTAATTTACAAATTATTTTATTTGAATAATTACGTGGATGCAATCCAAACAAATCCTCAAACTTTTCCAATTATTCCGAATTTTTAAGCATCAAAACTCATTTTGACGAAGCCGATCAGTGTTTGATTTCTTGATTGGGCTTTGATTGGACATACCCATAGAACGCTCATAGTGGGCATCATAAATTAATTGACAGATTATTTTAATCGTAAAAGTCAGTGGATGCAATCCCAACCAAATCCTGAATACATTCTCCTTATTCCGAAATTTCAATTTTCAAAACTTATGTAGATAAAGCCGATCAGTGTTTTATTTTTGACTTAATTGGGCACTATTGGAGCAAACGAGTCTGGTCGCACAAAATGTAACTCCAGTTATATGGATAGAGGGCAGTAGAAAGATAAAATACCGGGTGTGGCCAGCTGCTATTTACTTCGGTAAAGTTATTGTAAACTGTCTCCTTTTAGGAATAAATAAATAAATCGAGATAGTGTTGATAAAAAACGCCGTACGAATAATGAATTAAGCACACGGGTTGAAAAATAATGAGCGATTCGAGCAGAATCTAGCAGTCATATTTCATTCATATAAATGGAAATAATTCTTAATCTATGAAATTAAATAGTAAATGAATTATTTACGAATATTGCTTGTTTATTATGTTTTGTTGAAAAATGTTAAAGTACATTAATTTCCTGAAAATTTTTTTCTTTCATCCTTAAAAAGAACTTCTGACCATAAAATATTGTTCATAAAATAACATTTTTCTTTTAACATTACGATAAATGTATGATGTATTTTACATATTATATTTTTAATATTCTTAAAATAATGAAACTGTTTCCGAATTAGACATACGCTTTAAATTAAAATCGATATTTCCTACAAAAAAATCAAAGAGATCAGCAGAGTACAGTAACATTTTCAAGTGAAACAATAACAAATGAACATTTTATGAAAAGTAAGCATTTTATAATTTTGAAACCCCCGCCTGTATTGGTTAGCGTGTGCACTGTGTGGCTGCGGCGTTGCCTGGTCTACAGTCTACACTAAAGCCTGGTCTACAATCGCCGCAAATAGCTCGTTGCGGCGCGCAAAACTCAGCGATGGGATGCGGCATCGCAACGCAAAGCATAGTCGTCTACAGTGGTCGCGATTGGCGCTGTTACGGCAGCCTATCAGAGCTTACTATTAAATGAACTGTTTTCTCGTCCTGCTTTGACAGTCAAATATTTTTCGCCCCTACAATGGATCCCTCTGATCCGCAATTTGCTCTTATGCATTTTTATTCTTTAATTTTAAATGCTTTTAAATGTTTCTCACATAACGCAACAAACCAACAAAAAAATCCAGACAAATGCAAAGCAAAATCACTCGAACTCAGTATCGACGATGCCACAAACGTGTGGTTATACGAGGTTATGTGATAAAACGCTGTGATTGGTCCTCTGACATCCGACGCGAGATCATGCGAAACGGTTGCGGCGCGAAAAGTTGAGTTGAATCAACTTTTCGCTCTCGGTTACTTGCGGCGTGGCGCTTGCTTGCGGTGCCGCAACGGGCTGTTTGCGACGATTGTAGACCAGGCTTAAAGCAGTTGCGAACGCCATTTTTTCTTGTAGTCGAATCCGTTCAAGCTTCCATAAAATGGGGTTATTTTTACAAAGTGCTTTCGTTTTTACTTCGTAGAAATGAACAAAATAAGTGATCACTTTTTGCTGTTTCCCATACTCAGTTGAGTATTTGTACTAAACCAAATATATTGCAGAAAACACAACTTCAGATGCTTTTAGGAATGAACTGACTGTTGGAAGAGACTGGGATGAAGGTCAGAAGGAATAAGAGGATGCTAAGAGTTTTAAAATCATGAAGTAGCGTCAAATTAAAAAAATACTAACAAATATTTATTATTTATTACTTTTAACTTTAGGAATTCAATAATTGTACCCCTTTTTATTAATTGGGCATAAAGTGGGCTGCCCAACTAACACCCAACTAAGCCCCAATCTGGGCATTCGTTGGGCTCACTGTTATAACCAAGAGAGTTGCCCAATTGGGCACTAATTGGGCTGCCCACTTGGGGCCCAACTGTTAATTGAGCAATCTGGTTTGGGCCTAATTGGGCCCCATCCAACTTTTCCACATGGACTAGAAAAAAAAATATTCAACGATTTTGAATTTAAAAAATTTCAAAACAAACAAATGTGGATTAGGTAATATTTCAAAAAATAAAATATTTCGATTTCAATTTAAAGGGAATAGACCTGATTCATTCTTAAATTAATACCTTTATAATTGAACAGTTTTATTATGAATTGAAAAATCTTGGAATTGAAGGATTTTAAATTAAAATTTCGAAAATAGGATCATATTTTAAAACGTTTAAATAAGAAAATTTAAGATTAAAATTTTGAAAATTAGATCATTATATATTTTAATGAATTTAAATTATATTGTTTCTAATTAAATGCGTTCAAAACAAAATAATTAAAAGTTATTATTTTTTGAGTTGAAATGATTTTTCATTCAAAACGATCAAAATTTGACAAGTTAAAATTCAAAACAAAATTAAATGTTTAAAATTCAAAGATTCTGAATTTACTGAAATCAATTTTTATTATTAAAATAAAAGTTAGGCTATTTTGTCTTACAATTGAAAATATTTTTAAAAAAATGTTCAAACGGTAAATTTGAGGCATTTAAGACTTGCAGAAATTTTGAAGAATTTACAAAAATGAAACATTTTCGGAAATATTTCAGTTTTAAAATATTTTAAATCACTTCGAAATTTCTAAAATTTTCAAATATCTTCAACATTAAATGAAAATATTCCTAAAATTATGAAAAATCTTTAAAAATTGGAAAAAGTCCTCCCAAGGTTCTTGGGACAAGTTTGAATATATTAACGAAATCTTCTTAAATAATCTATTGAAATTCATTGCTAAACATTAAAGATGATTATGAATTTCCTCAGGGGTCATAAAAAAATTTCTATCACGTTGCCAGCTTTCAAAATCACTGTAAAGCTTCAACATTATTTGCATTTTTTCAAATGATCAACATTTTTTTTTTATGAATAAAATTGTTCGTAAATTTTTATTAAATATTTCAAAATCTAAAAAAATTGCCTTATAAGCTTTCAAATTCTTTTTTGAATATTTTGCAAATCTTAAGACAATTTTTTTCTTCTTAGAAACTTTTGAAGATAAAAAATGTGTTTATTCTTTTCAGAACATCTAAATATCTCTTAAACTAACTCGATTTTCTTCGAAAAATGTTGTAATATTGCCAAATTAAATCCTTTTGCTTTTAGATCTTCTATACTCTTTATCGATATTTTAGGAAATTATTTAAAATGATTTGAAATCTTATTTTTTTAAATACATTTTTTTGAAGATAAAGAAACTTCTCAAATGTTTTAAGAAAATTTTGTTCTCGAAATTTTAGGAACTCAATTAAAATAATTTTAAATTATAATTTTTGTGTCTAAATTGATTTTTAAACATAAAGAATCTTCTTAAATGCTTTTGGGAATCATATGGAAAAAAATTTATTCATAATACATCAGACATTCCTGAATAATTTATGGATTTCTTTAAACAAATATTCATTTCTTTTAGGACAAATATTCTTCTTTTTTTAAATACAGTTAAAACTGGATTTATTGACAATTCTGGGGTCGACCGTGAAATTAATTCGAGAGTCACTAAAAGTTTTGTAACTTGAAAAATAGTGCTAGGGATGATTTTGACTTCTTAATCTCAACTTAATCTCCAACGCTCGTGGCCACTCGTAATTGTATACCTACAACATCATCGCAGGAGGTTTTGACCATCGTATTAAATTATTTGAATTAACTTATAACATTCTGATCTCATCAGTCACTTGACTTAGTCCGTGGCTATGATATATAACCGGGTTTACCCGGTCAAAGTTCAATAAAAACACATAAATAAATAATAGTGGTAGTCGCAAATTTACGGGCAATATTTTTTCCGCGCTTATTTAATCTTGGTAAAATTAGTTGCTTTCATTTCTTCAATTGATTTAATTTCTTCCTTATAAATATTGACATCGTTCCAATCAATAGCAAATAAATTACGAATTAAAATCTTCTTTTTCATACACAATTTTGACCATTTTTCACTATCTATTTTTAGGATATAATGGTCGTATGAACCATATAAAATAAATAAAGAAATTTTCAAATTTCGAAATTAATGTCAGTTCAAAGTTTTTAAATAAAAATTTTAATTCAAATTTAAGACTAATGTGCTTGAAGATAAAAATTTTCCGAACACGCTTATAAAAAATTATTTGTAATTAACTTATTTCTTCCTTATAAATATTGACATCGTTCCAATTAATACCAAATAAATTATACGAATTAAAATCTTCTTCTTAACACACAATTTCGACCATTTTTCACTATCTATTTTTAGTGTATGATGGTCGTATCAACCATATTTACATTTTAAGTAGAACATTATATCCATTGTATTAAAATTCGCCTGAAAGTCCCAAAACAGGTCCTGACCATTAATATACAATATTATAAAAAAAGAAATCGTTCATGTCAAGCTCGCAGCCTTCCTTTTTCAGATGGACTGATAAACTAATTGCCTTCCTTCCACATATTCTTTACTTTAAGAATAAATAGTTGCTTTCCGTTGGTTACAAAGTATAGCACTTTCAAATCATGTTTTAAGACAGCATCATCATTTTGATAAAGCTATCGCTAAAGGTTTTGGGAGACAGACAAATTTGTGAGGTCGATGCATGAGAGAAACACTGCCGTCGTTTAAATCGTTTCCTTCGGCGATGATATCCCGACAAGTAAAACTGGAATGAGTGGACAGGATCGTAATTGTGTTGAAAAGAATATCAGCCGAGTAGAAAATCGTGTTACTCCAGATATCTCAATCTTACCTCGGAAAACTGGCTTTTTTAGTGTCACAAGATAAGATTACTTAAGGGATTTTTATTTTGAACTCCATTTCTTTTCTTCGGGAATCGTTCCGTAAAATTTAAATTTTTTTAAAATCAAGGAAGTAAGAAGCAGGCCATTTAGAAAAATGAATGAATATGATAGTTACACCTAATATATCTTTCCAAAATCTATCTCTCCATTTGGCATGTAGTTCGATATCTTAGCTTCACTTTATATATATATGCAAATTATATTGAAATTAATAGGTTTTGTGTTTCCTAAAAAGTGCACCTGTGTCAAGTTACCTGCTACACCTCCTACTGTAGCGCAATGCTTATCTGCCATGTAAGACAACGTTAAGGACCTGGATTCGGAATTTAAAATTTATTCAAAATTAGTATATCATACTGCCCCGATTTTTATTTTTATCATAATAAACTAAATGGCTTGTCATTATAAATTAACCAAAAAACTATATGTCTATATGTGCATCATTTTGTCGCTATACTCTCAAAATTAATAATTAAAAATTGACCAGTTTATTTAGAAAATAGTGAATTCCATATTTTTAAATTGATCAAATTTATATTTTGTGGCCTTTCCTCATTTAATTCCAGTGAATTTAGCCATTGTTTCCATTTTCCTTCAGTGCAATGAAAAAATTTTGTTTCGCACTTAAAGAATGCACTAGACACAATTATATTTTATAAATAATTAAAAGGAATGATTTGAAAATAAATAAATTACAATTAAAGAAGTTTAAGAATCACACCTTCGTATTTACAATATAAACTTTTTCCATTTAAAGAGCAATGGTTTCCAATAATTTTAAATATTATGCAATTTCAAGTGGAAATATTTCCAGATTAAAATATTTGAAATATATGTCTAATTCCGTGTGAAATCAAGCGGACAGATTCAGCTTAGGGTGGACACAATTATTAGGGATTTATTTATATATATCATTTTTGGTTGAAAATAAAGGAAAAAATCTTTCACAGTTTGATCATAAATTGTTTCCATCTTTACAGTCATTGCGAATCCACCTACGATTTCGCAAAAATACATTGAATTTCTTTTCACAAACTAAGTTCTAAATAGTGAATAATTTCAAGCCTCGTATAGACATGGCAAATATATCCATATCCTGTTCTTTTTTTCGTTTTTTTTTTATCAAAATTTTATGTTTATGAAAAACTATAAATGTTCAGAAAAATTTAATTTCCTGACATTGTAAAAGGTTGTGAAGTAATCTACAACAGGAAAAAAGCAAAATATTACAAGAAGAAAAATGTCAATCGATTACAATTATTTATTTAAAAATCATTGTATTGATATTCCTGTTAATAGTTCGTATATTTTACATTCACGTAACGTCGTATAATAGTAAATATTTAATTAGAAAAAAGAGAGTTTAATGTTTTTTGAGGTGTAGCATATGAGTATGGCTTTTTTATCGACTTTCAACTCGAAGGTTTAGCGTAATGGTTAAAACTTCGACTGCTACACTGTTAAAAATGTTTGGAGTTCTACCACACATCTACCAGAATTCTACAATACAAGCGTGAGGTAAAAATGCAACCATGGTATTGGAATGAAGAAATTGCAATACATGTATTGTAAGTGTTGTAAATCGTGAAGTCATCGTTCAGCATTCCAATACATCTATTAGAGCGTTTGCAAGACGAAAATTGTGCACCAGGAAATTAGTAAATTACCAACAGCCAAAATTAATTAAAATAGTGAGTCAACGATCAGAGTGTACCGGGTCGAGCACCAGGTAGTTTAATACGTATTGTACGAGAACTTTTAGAAAATTTAAATTTTGTGAATAATGAAAACAGTTCCAAATAGTTAGTCGACGACCCGCGTGCGCCAGGTCGCGCCCCAGGTATCTTAGCACGTATTCTACGAGAACTTTTTCAAAATTTAGATTGTTTCAACACCTAAAATAACTAAAAATTGTGAGTCGACGATCCGGGTGCACTAGGTCGAGCACCACGTAGTATAATGCGTATTCGACGAGAACATTTTCAAAATTTATATTTTGTGAATAATGAAAACAGTTCCAAATAGTCAGTTGACGACCCGGGTGCACCAGGTCGCGTCCCAGGTAGTTTAGCACGTATTCTACGAGAACTCTTTCAGAATGTGGATTGTTCCAACAGCCAAAATTACTAAAAATTGTGAGTTGACGATCCGGGTGCACTAGGTCGCGCCCCAGGTCGACACTAATTTTTAGTAATTTTTTCTGTTGGAATAATCTAAATTTTGAAAAAATTCTTGAAGAACACGTGCTAAACTACTTGAGGAGTGACCTGGTTCACCCGGGTTGCCGACTCGCCATTTGGAATTGATTTAATATTTACAAAATTTAAATTTTTTAAAAGTTCTCGCAGAATACGTATTATACTACCTTGTGCTTGACCTAGTGCACCCGGATCGTCGACTCACAATTTTTAGTTATTTTGGCTGTTGAAACAATCTAAATTTTGAAAAAGTTCTCGCAGAATACGATTCGCGACCTGGTGCACCCGAGTCGTCGAGTGACCATTTGGAATTGTTTTCATTATTGACGAAATTTAAATTTTATTTAAGTTCTCGTAGAATACGTATTATACTACCTGGTGCTCGATCTGGTGCACCCGGATCGCCGACTCACAATTTTTAGTAATTTTAGCTGTTGAAACAATCTAAATTTTTTAAAAATACTTTTAGAATACGTGCCAAGCTACCTAGTACGCGACTAGATTCACCCGGATCGTCGACTCGCTAGTGGTAGTTATTTTGGAAATTGGCACAATTTAAATTCTTAAAAAGTTCTCATAGAATATGTGCTACACTAACTGGTGCGTGAGCCGGTGCATACGGGTAGTGAACTTACCATTTGTTGTTCTAATTTTTCTCTTCAACAGGCGTCGAGATATCCAGCTGCTAGACTTGTATTATAAAATTTCAAGCCATGTGAGGTAGCATACCAATGCCATAATTTTGAAACTACAACATTGTGTATTGCAGCGTTACCTTACGTTTCGGAAATAAACTTCCAATACATGTAGTGGAAGTTTCCAACAGAAATTTTTAACAGTGAAGGTGATAGATTTAGGTAAAGATATAGGTATTCGATTCTCCCCAACGTTAGAAATTTTATTTGTAATA
>NC_046658.1:76772223-76783537 GCF_010883055.1 Belonocnema kinseyi
TTCACTATAAATTATACCATTAATATTTAAAGTCAAAATACTCGCAATCCGTTAACATCTATTTTTTAAAAACATTTTTTGTGATATCAAGTAAATATTCAACTCTAGCTAATGTTCATTAGGTAATAGAAAGGGTCTAGATGGGGTCCTACCAATCAGTGGGTGATAGAAAGATACACGCGTCAGGGTCTGCTCAGAAGTTCTAGCTAGAACCTGGCTAAAACAGCGTCACAGAACTAAGAGTCTCTTCATTTTCCCGACCAGCGCCTGATTAGAAATAAGGAAATCTATCTAGGGCACTACTAAACCCTGATCAGAATTTTAGCATGGGTAGATGTTAATATGTACCATATAAAATTAAAGTTTCTTTCATTTTTCTTGGAAATGAAGAAATGCCTTCTTCCCATTTGTGATATTTTGGACCATTTACAATAAAGAAGTCAAAATTTATCTTTAAACAAACTTTCCCCGAGCTCAAACATGATCATCAAGTACCTATTAACGTAACAAGGTGCTCTCCTTATAGGAGAAACTGTAAACAAATATGAAAAACAAATTATAAAAAAGGCGGGGCTTTCCAGAAAATCTTCCTTATTTTTTAAATTAAATTTTAAAATCATGAAAAGATACTTTTCAGGTAAAACCTACCTTTTATATTTTTTCTAATATTTCTAAGCAGTTTATGCTTATATAAAAAAAGCATCTTATTAATTTTATGAGGGCTAAACTGTTTGCGGCCGGGATTTTTTTTATAAATACTTATATATAACTTTTTATTCTTTTTTGAAAATGATTCAAGATATCGCAAAAGAGCAAAAGGTATTTTTTATATTAATTTTCTTGTTGTGTAGACTCTTGTATAAACATTTCTTGTCCCTTCAGATATTTTAAAGGAAAATGAAAGAATTTGATTTTTCAAAAATAATTTTTTTCAGGATAAAGCAGTGGTTTTTTAAGAACAGAACTAAGGAGCCATGTGGTACACATTGCAATCTTTTTTTCATATAAATTAAAAAAAAATTAATTTATATTTTTGGGAAAATTTACTTTCAAGGATATAAAAAATAATCAGCCGACATTTAATCATTTTTGTTATATTTTTGTAGTAAATTAAAAGAGTAAGAAAATTCATTTAGGTCGAATAAAAATGAAAAATTATAAAATTATATATTATTAAAAATAAAATTATTAGAATTATATATTATTATAAATTAAAAAAAATGAAATATCCAATTAAAATATTATTTTCATACCTCACAGTAGAGTGCGACATAAAAGAACGACGTTCAAAATAAAATTTAGGACGCAATTATGCAACAATTTTAGATTGTTTTTTAATGTATAACCTAATTCTTCAGAGATTTGTGCTTTTTAATTTTCAAATTTTTTTTTATTTAATATTTATGTTAATGCGAACGGCGAAATAAACTCCATTCTTTAATTTCATTTTTTATCTCCTAGAAAGGTTTTCTTACACTTCCCGTCAGTTGTATTCAATACACAGCGGCATAAGAAAGAACATGAATTGCATCAGTTGAGTTGCAGAAATCGAGATCCTGGTATAAAACATAATAAACAAAAAAACTATTTCTATCCACTTATCAATGTCTGCAATTTACATCTGTCTAAATACTTTGTTTATAAAATAAAATATTGATGATGGATGGCAAAATAATTCTATAACACATCATTGGAAATATAATTATCAAACGATCAGATATCAGAAGAAGTTGATTTCCTGTCTCTTAAAATTGCCTAAAATGTGAGTTTGTTTATTTAATCTGTTTATAATGTAAACAAATATTGATTGATGTCAATTTTTTCAAAGAAACATCGCTAACAATATACATACATTAAGACTAGAAGATAAAACGAATTTCTTTAGGACTGCAAACGCCTAAACTGTGTATTTTCTGTTATAATTTGTTTATATAATAAAAATAATAAAATTTATAAACGGCAAATTTTTTTCAGAAAACATCACTGGTAATTTAATCAGAAGAAGACTAGAAGATAACAATATTTCTTTTTACCAATGAATTTATGCGATCTACAATTGCTTATACAATTTATTTATATAATTAATTAATTATATCCAATCATAAACTTTAATGGATAAGTATCCCTTTAACAATTAATGCAAGGAATTGAGAAAAGCAATGTACTTTTAAAGATTAATAAACCCTAATGTCGATTATTTGGTAACACTGCGTGTGTTAATAATAATTAACTACACAATTGAATATTTTTTCTTTTTTACACCACTGAACAAAGCATTCAAGCGATGGGAAGTATTAGAAAACAATTTTTTGTGAGATTTTTTCATTAAATTTTTAAAAATCTACATTTTTTATGTTTGGATTAGCATAAAAATGGAGTCAACAAAAAAGTAAAAATTAACTCTCACCCATCTCCAAAGAATTTAATCCTGAATTTTTAAACAAAAAATATAAAATCAGAACATAATTGCGTTCTCAACGTCATTATTAAACGCATTTTTTGATTTCATCCAAATGTGCACCATGATCTAGATTTCTCTTGAGATTTTCAAATTTCGAAATTAATGTCAATTCAAAGATTTTGAATAAAAATGTTCCGAATTTCAAAAGCAAGGAAGAATAAAAAATTGTCTTTCTGATTTTCTTAAGTTTATTTTATAACATATTTTGTATAAAATGTACTGCAGGGTAGTAAATCTGAAAGAAGAGATTTATGAATTGTAAAAGTAGTTCTCGCTAACCCTTTCCAAGAGCTGATATCAAGCCCTTCAGAGTAATTTTTTGAAAGACGGTATAGTCAAAGGGTTAAGAAGCTAGCCGCTGCTTCGTAGAAGTTCAACTCTAGTGACTTTGCGCTTTATTCGAGTAAGGGAGCACTCCGCCCATTTGGCAAATTTCGGCATTTAGGACCTCCAAGAGAGGTTTACAGTGTTTTCACTGTGCGGATTTAACTCGTTAATCCTTTAACAATTAGGACGTGCGTGGTCGTCAGGCCTCCTATTGACAGAGGTAATTTCCCTAATTTATGATATACCATAACGCAACTGAGTTTGTGGCTCGGTGGTATAACCACGCCTAAGATCATCCCAAAATCTACTTACAATAGCTCGTAAATCTTGTTAAAGGTGACAGGAATCATCTGATAGAAATCAACTGACCCTGACAAGTGAAGGTGAACTTCCCAAATTTTATGGCAAAATTTGCATTAGGAGATGATTTTTGATGATTCCAGATTTGCTTTGTACTCCTAGGAATTCCCCATTTCGTAAAAAAAGAATTTTAAAATATATTTTAAAACTCGTTGAAAAGCGTTTTTTTAGCGTTTAGTCCGAGACGATTAAATTGTCTTTACATCACCTGTCTGAAGCATCTATTCACAAGGAATCATGTTTTCTTCTGCTTTTCCAATACCTCAATTTGTATATGATTTTTGACGCCTTTTGACAATTATTTTCGCTAAAGTGGAGAATTAATTCCTCTAGACAATATTATTTTCATTTTAAAACATTAATATAATTCAAAGATTAAGCTATACAGAAGATTAACTGAACAGGTTAAATGGTTCTATAAACACTTTTCCCCTTTTTAAAAGAATTTTTATTTTGCATCCTGTAATAAAAAAATAAAATCAAAAAATTATGTTAGGTTAAAAACCTAATTATTTTATTGAAAGTGCAATTATTTTATTAAAAAGTCACCTTTTTGGTAAATGATTAAATTTCAGCTTCGAAAAATGAATTTAGGTGTTTAAAAAAAGTTAAATTACAATGTTTATTATACATAACCGTTTTTAACTGTAAATTTACTTGTTTCATTTTTTGTTGAAAATGCACCTTCTTCAATTGAAAATTCAAATATTTTGCTGAAAATTTGTTATCTTTTTGGATAAGAATTAATTATCTTCGCTGAAAATGCAACCATACTATTTTGGGTTAAAAATGTATACCTTATCTAAAAATTAATCTTTTCAGATTGAAAATTCCTGAAATTTGTTAAAACTTTGTTGAATATTTCGTTGTCGTCAAAAATTAATTTTTCTATTTAAAAATGAAGCTATTTAATTCTTTGTTTGAAAATTCTTTTTTTATAAGGTGAAAATTCAACCAGTTGGTATAAAATTTATGTATTTAGATGAAAATTTATCTGGTTGCGTATAAAATTATTCTTGTTTGTTGAAAATTGATCATCTTGGTTAATGATTCTAGTATTTTGTTAAAAACTGGTCTTTCTAAGTTTAATTCATTTAATTGAAAATTTGCTTTATGTTCTGGAAAATTAGTTTTTTAAACTTCAAATATAAAAATTCTAGTTTTTGTTTAAAAATTACCCGTTTTAATAGAAAATGTAACTATTTCATAAAAATTCTCTTCTCATAGTTAAAACCTTAAATGTTTTCTAAAATAATTGCGTCTTCAACTTCAGAATGTAAATATTTTGTTGGAAATTTATCTATTTGGTTGACGATGGAACTATTTTGTTATTAATTCATCTTTTTTGGCTGTATTAAAATTCTTGATTATTCGAATTTTTCTTTAAGTTAGTGTTTTAAACGGAAATTCATTTATTCCATGTTTGGTTATAAACTTATCCTTTTTTTAGTTTAAAGTCTATTTGATCAATAAATCAACTATTTTGTTAAAAATTTAATTTTTTTAATTGAACTTTTTGATAGTCAGCTTTGGACTTAAAATAAAAATGAACTTTATAGTGAACATTTAAATGTTTGGGTTGACAATTAAACTTTCTTCTGAAAATTCCTCTTTTTGTTTAAAAATTCAGGTATTCGGTTGAAATTGTAACTTCTAACTTCTTATTTGACATTAATATGAAATATTGGCCTTTAATCTATCGATAAAAATTTAAATCTTATTTTTTCATTAGAGAAGTGTTACCTTCATTAAAACCTGCATTTCTATAAAGAATATGAGTTTTTCGATAGGTATATCGATTTTTTAAAAAGAGGAAATTCCATCTGAAAGCTAAGCGAATCATTAAAAATTTTAATATTATACAGCTTAGGGCTTTAGTTGTTTATCTAATACATAATATTTAAATTATATAAATAAATTTTTAATTTATCAGATTGAAATTGTTTATCATTTTGTTTAGAATGTACCTTTTTCCTAAATTATTTATTAATTAATAAGATAATAATAATTCGTATATTTTAATTTAAAATTTTTAAGGCTTTAATTTCTAATGATTATATTATTTGAGTAATGGAACATATGATACAAAAGTTATTAATATCATTTTTACTAATCCATTTTCCTTCTTAATGTTTCCCTCAAATTTGATCTTTTACACATGCATTTACTTTGGATACATATATATTGTATCACAATATAAAATAAAGTTTTAGGTATATTCTATGTTTAAATAAAATTTAATCGATTTTTTCAAGCAAGTTACAGTTTTTTCATACAATAAAATAATGATGGATTCAAAATCCTTGATTTAAATGTAATTCTCATGTATTTTTATTTAGATTTAGGTCACAGAGTTTAAATTTTATTTTAAATAAAATTCACGAATCATGAGAATAGAGTGACATCACCTCGAATTATTATTTTTAATTAAGATATAAAAACAAACTTAACGTATTCATCATAAAAAAATATCATTCCTTAGGAACACATTTCACTTCCTTGCGTCTAAAATATTCTAACAAGATTTTATTTATCATCAATTGATAGAACATTACAGAATTTTTTTCCCGCACAAAATTAACCTGAAGGGGAAAATGTATTTTGCACGTTTTTCGGAAAAGCAGGGTTAAAAAGGCGTTGCAAAAGACATGAAGAAATAACGTGAAAATCGAATAAACGCGAATCTTATAAAATTGTATGAATTAGTTTTATTTGTATATATAATTAGTTCTATCTAGCCGCTGCGTCTGACCCACTGTTCACTGTTTTTCTTTAGTGGTAGATACTAAGAATTTTTGACTTAAAAAAAAAACTACATGTAGAATGGGTAAAAAAAGTTGTTAATTTTTTCTTGTTATTATGGATCCGTAAATCGCAACGTGAAACGTGAAAATGGCTATTATCCTTACTTTTGATGAACTAGCTTTGAATTCGATTTCGACTGTTTTCACTTTATTTGTATTTGTATTTATAGGGTGTTTTTTTAAAATGTTATGCATTACCACAGATTCCTTACTGTCAATCGATTCGCCTCCAATTAACACATCTTTTCTAGGTATTCTTACATCAACTTGAAATTATGAGAATGATATTATTTTGACTACAGTGAAATCCTTCAATAGCCCGCCCTTCTATAGCCCTTCTGAAAATTGACTTAGGACCGCTGGTGGGTGTAACAGTAGTTGCGTGGGGTGCGCGGGTTCCGCGGTTGTAACTCGGCCGAGCATTCAGGCGTGAACAAAAAAATGCAGAGCAGGCTATAATGAGTTAGTTCCTATCTACCGTCAGCCTCAAAATCGATGCTATAGAAGAGTTCCAGCACATAAAAATTGATTTCAGGCATAATATAAATGACGACAACTTCCTTGCTCTTTAATAAAATGTATTAATATTATAGGTCAATCGATTCGTTCCGAACCAAGGAAACTTCAGTATTCTTGCATCAACTTTAAATTATATTAATGAAAAAAATGTTTCCATAATGAAGTGATCTTTTAATTATTTGCAGTACTAAAAAAAATTCAATAAATAATTATATGAATCCTTCCGTCAGTTGCAAGAGCTTAGCTTCCTCCACGAGGAGGCAAATGGATTATTTTTTTAAAGAAAGCTGCAAAATTTGGCTAAATGGCAATTTAAAGAAAAAAATAACACATCAAAGTAGCAAATAATAGATACTACCCCTCAAAAGTTAAAATACAAATCCTTTGTGATTTTGAACTTCATTTTTCATTGTGCTATATTTTGCATTTTCTTTAGCACTATTTTTAGTTGTAAAATTCTAGTCTTTGTGAAAGGATAATATTGTTGTTTTAAATACATCTTTGTACTTTGAAATACCCATTACCCAAGTGACTTTTTCTAGATTGCCATCGATTTACGAGCATCTGCGGACGCTGGGGAAAAGTTGTAAGTCGCGAAATCGCGACGTTCGATTGTCGAACTACCTTTTTGGCTCACATACGGAGAGTCCCATTTGGTCTTTATGGAGTATGAACAAAACCTCAAAAGCCACAAATCTAACCGCATGGATGCACAGTGTTGAACCGACGACACGTCGTTCGATAAATCTGCGTGCCATTTACGTTGGAGAGAAATGAATGGTGTTCCAGACGGGCGAGCATGCTGAATGCGACGCGACACGACGTTACATCATTGACACGGTAGTCAAAATATTGGGGGAGTGTCACCACTAAACGTTGGCTTTTTACGGCATTCACATGACATCAGATCAGAATCGCCATTTCAAGTCGCGAGCCATTCGATATGGCCGAGAATCGCTTCTTAAAAACGTGAGAAAAAAATAATTTCTTCAAGGTACTTTGTGTTATAGATTGCTCTCAGAAAATTATTTTTACCTTGGACATTTAGGGTAAATGGTACAATGGTTAGCCACCCCCATTGATTGGCTAAATAATTTAAATAGGCTTATATTAAAGAATACTTCAAAATAAAACTATTAATAAATAGTCAAGGATAAAGAACAAACACTTCTACAGTATTTGACAAAATAAGTTTAGTACAGTGTAGTGCTTTCAAATACCACAATAAGTAGAACCGATAAAGCTGAATGAGTAAGGAATTTAACAAAATACTGTCGAAGCAATGAGTGTCCGCTTGTTGAAAATTATTATTTCTTATTAGTAACGATATATATATACAGAAATTTCTTGGTGCATCTTGCATATTGATAAATGGGTGGCCAATCATTGTCCTCGTGAATTATGCAGGCAACAAAATGATCGACCACAATATCTGGAAAGTAAATTGCTAATATCTTTGCAAAAATTCATTTAAATTTTTGAATACCGTTCATAGAATACGTATATAATTTTTTTCCTACTTTTTCTCACAAATTAACATATTCAGAGGTTCAGAAGCTCTTTTTATAAATTATCTTTCATAATATGTGTAATTTATAATTACGTTTGATGTCTAGAATGTTTCTTACAAATGATTAAAATGAAGAAATTTAAGTGGCCAATTATTGTTTTTACTATAATATTACAAATTCTAAAGTAATTTGTTGAGACATACATTCATGACAAGGTTGATAGGGATAAATGTGATACGAAAATTTGAAGTTATACTTTGATTGATGACATTTTTAACATTGTAAAAGATTCTTGTTTTATATTTTGTCAAAAGTTTACAAGATTGTACTTTCATAACTGTAAATAAAACGCTCTCTGATTCTTGTGATGTAACGATTCAAAAATTATAAGCTTGTGTAAATGTTGAAAGATTTTCCTATTTGGCAATGAAAAAGGAAAAATAGAAATAGGTATCACACTTAACTTGAATATAATTTTAAATTACCCTTTCATGATTTATAATGTTTTATGTTGAAAAAAAAATCAATACATATTTTGTGCTTTATTCCAAATTTTCTCTTTATCACACTCACCCCTATCGTCCTATCTCGGAATCGATAAAAAGGCATTCTTCAGGCAATATTTCCCCTATTCCCCTCTTTTTCATTTTTTTGGCTAGAGGTTAATTTTTTCTGGTTAAAAATTCTAATATTATATTTTTTGTTCAGAACCAATTTCTTTTGCCAAAAATGTACTAATTGGTAGAAAATTAAATTATTTTGTTTGAAATTCAAATAATTTGTTAAACGTTCATCCTTGTTAGGTTAAAATACGTCCTTGTAGATTAAAAATGCACACATTTTGGTAGAAAATGTATATTTTTAATTAAAAATGGAACTGTTTGATTGAAAATTAATTTGTTTTTTCTTTTTTGGTAATGAATATTCGTTCTTTTACGGACAATTAATTTTTTTATTGAAACTTCTTTTTTTAAATTTAAAATTGATGTATTTTCTCGGAAATTCGTACTTTGGAGAATAATTAATATTCTTGCTTAAGAATGAATCTTTATAGTTTGAGAATGAATTTAAAAGAGAATTTAATTCTTTTTTAAAAATTCAACATACTGTAAAAAATAAAATTTGTTGGTCAAACTTTCTTCAAAAATATTTGTCTTTATAGCTTAAAAATGCAACTTCTTAGTTAAAAATTCAACTTTATGGGTTCAAAATTCAACTATTTTGTTAGCAAGTAATTTGTGTTTGTTTAAAGATTTAAAACTATAGTGAACAATTTATTTTTTGTTAAGAGATTTAAAATTTTTATGAAAAATTCATCACTTTTATTTTTAATTACAAAGGCGTATCGTTTTTACTGGAGAATGTATTTGGTTACAAACTAAACTCTTTTGATAAAAATTCAACTATTTTGTTAAAAATGCAATATATTTTGACCTTAAATCTTAAGCCTTTTATATCGGATTTAGTGTGGTTAATATATATGAGTTTGATTTTAAAGAATTTATTTCATTATTATTTTCCTATTTTCGTGACAAATCAGCCGATTTCGAACATTTTGAGCGAATTTTTCGCTGTGAATTCTGTAATTACTCTCATGAATTTAATTTGTATTAAAAATTATTCATGTCTGGTCTCAATTAAAAGAGAAATGAATTAATTAACGTTATCATCACAAAACGTGACACTTACCTTCTTATTTACATCAGTTTCCAATAAATGCTTATTTGGAAGAAACTTAAAAAAAGCCGAATATTATAGTATCTTATGATCTTTTCTATTCCAGGCTAAAACTTTCTAGCCCGAAGCATTTAGATTTAATTCTTCTAGACTAATTAAAAAAAAAAAGAAAATGTAGAAAGTTCGAAAATAATTTATAGTCCAAAACATGTCGGAAAATGGTTCAGTTCTTCCTCTTTTTCAAATTAACGTGCCAGCCTCGGAATTTATTTTCTTGTTACAAATCGAAGACGTCTTTGGTATTCTCAGCGTGACATTTGCCAATGGGATCCGTTACGGTATTGCGGCACGATTTCGTCCTGTAAATTATTATTACCCTCCGACCGATCTGGTTTCTTAACGACCAATGGCGAAATTGCTGGTCCAGTAGTCCTCCTCGTATGTGGTTTTTTAAGACCACGCGTTTCCGCATGATCCACACATTATCGGTACGACTGAACAATAAAAAATCCACGCGACAATTTTAAAGGCTTTTACGATGGAGTATTGAATAGTTCATAAAAAAGAGTCATTTTGGCCAAACCGAATCGCGCTGATATGCCAAAATTACGAACTTCAATCAACTCAAAGAATTGAAACAGGAACGTGAAATAAACTTTAAATCCCAGGACAGAACCTCCGTAATTTCACGTAAAGTTAAGGGAACACGAATTTGTAATGTGACAGAGCGATGGTTATTGATTGGTATTACCCAAGTGCCTAAAGGGAGTGAAAGTAATTTTTTTTAAATTAGTCGCTAAGAGTATGAGAAAGCGGCGTTAAATACCGTTTGAACCATCTAATGGTCTTTTATTTTTCGTCCTATATGGGCTCATATGGTTAATGGGACTGAGATAAAAGTTTAACAGGCGAGAATTATATATTAGTCACGTGAAGAAGTAAAAAACTTGATCTTTCAGACGATACAAAAAATTCCACCAAAAAAATCTATGATGCAAAAAGTTGGCACAGAGTACAATTAAATAAAATTGTGAAATCAAAGCTGGCATAGTAGAATTTGAAAAATTATCAACATAAGTTGATTTTAAGTATTTAAAAGTGAAATTTTTTTTATTTTATTTTAGAATTTAAATTTGGAAAAAAAATTTGAATGATTAATAAATAAAATTTTGAAACGATAACAAGAATTATTGTGTCTATATTTGAGAAACGAGATCTAGCGAATGTAAAAAAATGGTAGAGAGAGAGAAAAATAAATTATACGAAATTGGTCATTTAACTAGTTTAAGATCGAATTTTAATATTATGTATACTACAACAAAAAATCATGAATTTTCAGTTATTTTTCAAGAAAGTTGTTTCTAGAATTACTTTATTAAAGGTATGCATTTTTCTGATAAAAATAAGAAAATTGTAGATGTTATCAATTTGTTATGACGCAATATCGTAAAATTTTATAATTGATAATAATTATATAACTTTTGTTAAGTGCACTTAAATAACTAATAAACAAAATTATAATCGCATCCTTGTCTAACTCCTTGAATAATATCAAAACTGAGTGACTGTTTCGATATTATTCAAGGAGTTAGACAAGGATGCGTTATGTCTTCATGGTTATTTATATTATTTATGGACAAGTGTTTAAGAATGGC
>NC_046658.1:76783637-76801972 GCF_010883055.1 Belonocnema kinseyi
TAGACCGCGGAAAGAATGGTTAGAATGTGTGAATGAGACCCTACTTAGAAGAGACATAAGAAGTCACAGAAACATGAGAGCCTGCATGAAAAAATGCATGGATATAAAAGAGGCTAGAGAAGTATGCCAGGACAGGAAAGTATGGCGGCAAATAGTTAATGAAAAGAGTGTCAGTAGAGTGAATGACGCCTGAAACAAAGACTTTGGCTATTAATGGACCCAAGTGGGGAACCTTACATAACGACTTCGTGAGGTTCTTCGCTTGGGGTGATTGCTAGAGAGATTGATCAGCAACCTGGGTCGGAGCAGTGTTGCGGAACGAACGTGTTATTTACTTAAATAGCACGAGAATTCTGGATCAATCTGAAAAATCTCTATCCCTTCCACACACTACTTCTTTCCCCTGCCGAGTGAGTCACGCCTACCTCGAAAGGGAAATGGCTTAATGGTGTAATAATAATAATAATAATAATAATAATAATAACAGTAAGTAACAGCACAAATATAGTTGGTATCGTGAAACGGGCAATCATGTAGGGTAAAGTTTCTCACATCCTAATTTATATTTTAAAATTGACTATCTAATTTCCTAGTGCCAAAAATAATAGTTTATAACAAATTATATTTCTTTATTTCCTTTAAGCTATTAGAAAACTAACACTAAAATAATATAAATACATTTTTATTTGCAGAACAACATAAAAGAGTAATTAACTGAATTAAATGCAAATCAGAATTTTTTGTTTTGCTTGATATTGGTTGCCAGTAGCATCAAAGGGCAAAAAACGCGTATTATCGCCTACCTTATTTAAATAATTTCGGTTGTCAAAATGATTGACTCTTTAATATATTTAGTCCTGCCAAGTTGTCATACTTTAAAAAATTTGTTTATCAATCATTTTTTGAAATGCTCGTCTTCAATTTAAATTGAAAACAACATTTAAGAAATCTATTTTTCGATATTCTCAATCAATTCATGGTAATTATTGTTATTTTTCATATAACCTGTCCAGCTCTGATTTCAAAACTTCATTTAATTGTACTTGGTAAAGTTTTTTTTTATCGTAGATATTTTTACTTTTTCAAGGGATTTCACTTTTTCATAAAATATATCAAAAGATACTAAAAATTAAATAATTATAACAATAATACTCATAAAAATTTCAATTTCTTAATAAAATTGTTGCTTAGAGTTAGAATTTTTACCAAGAGTCAGAGTTAGGCCTGTGTAAGGAGGATATTTGTACTGAAATTTCGATATACGAATAATAAATTACAAATAAATAAATGATTTAATTATAATCTGTACGAATATTCATAGAAATTCAATTTTACATGATGAAATCTGTGTAATTTTACAAAAAAGTTGTAACCAATTCGTAAAGACAAAAAGTTCCATTTTCGTATGATGAAATATAAATGATTTTATTTACCTTTCAAGATATTATCAATTTCTGAAAACTAATGCTCGAGAATAAAACCACCCTTGCGTTAAAATGTTGTGTTGATTGAATTAATATGTTTTACGGTAGCCGCGCGCAAAAGATGTAACAAAATTGTTTAATTATATAAAAAGACTATATTTGTTTAAACAAATAAAGTTCATAGTGTATTTATCATAAAATGCTTACCGCTTTTTTACCTAATGAAGTTATCATAAATACATGAAAAATACTATTCTAAAATGACGGCATTTATTTTTCTTTAAACTTTTGTATAAATCGGTTTGATAGGTTTGTTCCTTATTCTTTATTAAGACCGATTGATATAATTGCGCCTCTAACTCAATAAAAGTCCTAAGCCCGTAGTTCTTTTAAAAATAAATTGCCGGTATTTTTTGTTTGTTATTGTACTTGGCGGCTATTTAAAAAACAAATTTTGAAACATGGATGTATTCAATGTCAATAAGTTTTATTATTTTTATTTTATGCTTTTATTTGTTTCATATTATGCAATGACTTCTATTAAAAATTGTGTGGAAATTTATAGATACAATTTGTTTATTTACATTATGGGATTACAAAAAGAATGCTATTTTCGCACCTTGAAGAGTATCATATTAAAACAGCTATAAAGCAAAATAATTTTTAATATTGTACAAATTTATAAAATTGGGGAAATGTTATTTTGTGAAGAGTTTTGTCTAAATGTATAAGAAGTAATTTATTAGTTCAAAGAAATTTTGAGAACAACGACGTATATTATTAAGAAAAGCAGCTAAAAGGGACAATCAAAGGATAAGTTAATTGTAAAGTTATATGCAGGGGCAAATTTTTTATAAGCTCGAATGAAAGTGTATTCTGGGTCTTATGCACATGGAAAATTAATCGTCCGGAACGATATTCGCTCTTTGGTACGTTCCGCATTAAATTCATTCTTCCTCGAGTTTATAAATGTCAACTATGAAGTGCGTTGAATTTAAGAGATCGTTCTGAAGAGGGATACTTTGTGACTGATAGTTTGAAAAATATGACAATGAAGAAAGTGATGATGACACATTTTTATAGTACAAAGAATTCATATATTGGACTTGTTGCATCTGTTACAGGAATATTTTTCTATTATTGGAATAAGGGTCTCAAATTTTAAAATTTTATTACGAAAGAATCAAAAGATCTTTTGCAAAAATATGTCGATCTTGATCCAGGTGTCTACTCAACTCGAAAACCTGTAAATTCTAAAATTGTTAGAGAACTTTAATGTACGCATCTGGAAAGACCAAGAAATATCAGGGAATTATTTTTTAAGTCAAGTAATTTTTTTAAGAGCGTGCATAAAATTTTAAATTTCAAAGTGAAATTGAATAAAACAAATTACTATTTTCTTGGACATTTTTTTTGTAAACTAATTTTTTGAACTGAAAATTTAACAATTATATTTCTGGTTGAAAATTTCTCTTTTTCGGTTAAAAATTTAAGCTGTTCGAAAATTCAACTATTATATTTTCTTGCCGGAATTCATCTTCTTTAATTCAAAATCCAGTTAGGATAAGAGTACAGATTTTGGGGACCTTAGCCCAATTATTTGCACACCGAAAACCGAAGTGAATTTATTTGATTTCGATTAAATATCTGATTGCAGGGTATAATATATATTTCAATTATATCTAAAAATAATAGTTTTAGAATCAAAGCAATTGAGGCAGAAGATGCTAAACAAATGTATTATCTAAGAAATTAGAGAAGAATTCTAGAAATTAGGGGCGGGGTGGGGGGGAAATTCCAAGAATACGTGCTCTTACCTTACTTGGTTGAAAGTTACTATTGTGAAAAATTCATTTATTTGGGTGTAGATTCATCATTTAAATTAAAAAGTCATCTCTTAGGTTAAAATTGAACTATTTTGTTAAAAAAAATTAATCTCCGTCGTAAAAAATTCGCATATTTGGTTTAAAATTAAATTGAACATTTTACAGTTTAGTTGAAAATGAATCTTTTTGTTTTTTTGGCTTTTCTTGAACTAAGGGGTTGAAACTCGCACTCTCTTGTGAAAAATTAATTTTTTGTTTCAAGATTCATTATTGAAATTAATAATCAATTACTTTTGTGAAAAATGAACTATTTGTTTAAAAATTAATTTTTCCGTTGTTGAAAAGTAATTTTTTACGCAGAAAATGTAAGTATTTCTGCATTAATAATTTATCTATGCTCTCGAAAAGTAATCTTTTTCGTAGAAAAGTAACCTTCATGATTAAAAATTCATATTTTCAGTTAAAAATTTAACTTTTCAAGTTGAAGATTTAAAATTTAAGCAAAAAATTTATGTTTTTGGTTAAAGACTCAGCAAATTATTAATACTATTAAAGCTAGTTAAATATTCAATTGTTTTAGTTCCCAATTAATGTTTTTAGTTAAAAATTGAACTAAAAGTTTAATTTTTTTTATCTAAAATTAATCTTCTTGCTTAAATTTTTGTTTATAAATTCGACTAGTCTAGTTGAATAATATTCTTAGTACAATATGTATCTTTTATCATTTGAAATTTCAAAAAACTTGGTTGAATTTAAAGATGTATGTTAATTTTTTAAACCCTGGATTAGGAAGCTTAATATCTAGATTTTACGGCTTAGCATCTGTAGATTGATCTCCTCAATTCTAAAATTTTAAATCATAAACGGTATAGTGCATTTTTCTTAGTGGGTGAATGAAATATTTTTACTTTAAATGTAAGGAATTTAAAGCGCTTTTAATTGTATTTAATTATAGAAAAATATTCAAGAAATAATAATTTGTTTAGTATTATTTATTTACTTTATTATCCCTTGGTGACACAATGTTTTGAGAATATTTTGTAATATAATTTCTCAAAGTTTCTTGAATCAAACATATTTATTAAATGCTTCTAAACTTCGACAATTAAGAAATTGGCTATTGTTTGATAAAGTTACGTTTACAAAGGAAAAAATATCGATTTAATTTTAAACGTGAATAGTACTATTTTTACACATCTAGATGCTAAAATGGACTGAAATTTTTTTTTATAATATGCTCACGGAATTGTATAAATTGATATCTGAAAAAAACTTGAATGAACAGGAATTTTTTTATACTCCGAAAACGATTTGGTTGAATCAACAACATTTTTGTAAGTTCAGTCAGAGAATATGGTTATTATAGTAAAAAAATCTGGCGAATCAAACCAATAAAACAGTTCTTTTGGTTCAAGAAAATGTACGCCTGAGAACATCCCGTTTATTTAACTTAACGCATCATTAAACTAATGGAATATAGTACTAATAAAATAAATAGAATTTTTTATTTTCTTGATTTTTACAATCTTCCTGATATAAAACAGAAATCGTTGCACTGATTAGAAATAAGTAGAATTAATTTATTGGAATTGTATATTCCTTGGTATCGCGAGTGGGTAGAAGTCGAAGGGCAAGAAGCATCGTGAAAATAGCATCGCAGCGATATTGAATTGCAGATAAAGGCTGCGGTGGTAAGGTCGTATCGCGTTTCAGGTGTGCAAGGAACATTGATTTTCATGTGAACTCTCCTCTCTTGGCATCTCACATATAAAGTACACAACAAAAACGTATTCCCTTGCGTATTAATAGAATATTAATTTTTCGTTTTATTATAGGAAAATGCAGATGTAGGAAATACAGAAAGATTTGTTTTTTCTACAAAATTGTATTGGTTAAAACACAATTAAATAATATAAAAATAAAACAAGGCTTAAAATTTTATGTTTTTAAACTACCATCCGAAATTATCTGCAAGGTCAGTGCAAAAGCGATACTAAAAATCACTAGGAAACTAGTGCGAAAAATCTGAAAATTTGAACAAAGTTATATTTTTAATCTCATCCATAATTTGGGCCAATAAAACTAGAAAAATCGATAAGGATTCCCCTGATATGACTAAAAATGTCTAAGCGTATCTGAGTCGAGTTTCGGTTGACGTAACCAGCGGAACCAGACCGGTCAACCGCAGTGATCGCCAACTGAAACTCGATGCAGACACGTTTGGACATTTTTAGTCATATCTGGAGAAACAAAGATTTTTTAGAGCTATTATCGACTTGAATTAAAGGTAAGACTTCAAAAAGTGTCTAATACAAATTTCAGAATTTTGTTGCATCTTTCCTGGGTCATGCCATGATTTGAATTCATGGTAAAAAAATCGGTAATTTCTTTAATTATTTTTCTTTAATTCTCACGTGGTATATTCTCCTCAAAGGATCAAAAAAATCTCTAATAGAGGTAATTCGACGCGTAATTTCTCGAGCTTTCAGAAAAATTGAAAAAAAAGGTTTTCGCTCCTTCTTTGAACGAGTAATCGTGTTTCAAATTCAGCAATGCTTTTTAATACCGCTGACGTTATCCGTGTAGATAATTTGATCGCATCCATTACAAATCATGTAGGTTATACACTAGGGTGGACCAAAATTTTTTTTTATTTTGTTTATGGCTGGCAAAAATCTTTTTCTGCATATAAAAAATTGTGCCCGCTACGCGGACACATTCTCATCTCGCGCTACGCGCGCGGCTCGCAAGTTTGAGCGCGCCTAAGGCACGCGACTGAGGGCAATCGCACTCCGCGCTTAGTCTTCGCATTTCTTCCGCATTCGGGCACAGACCTTTTAAAATCAAAGGTGAACGGACCGACAGAACACTTTTATATCTATTATAATACATTTTTTATGTAACTCTGCCAGGGATTACTTATTAAAAAATTGCAAAATAAAAAGCAAATTTTATTTATCATGATTATTTTTTTATTTGTTTCTTATTTTGCTTTAAATTGTATTCTAAGTTGCCCTGAAACATGTATCACTTCTATAAATGTATATCATTACAATTCATAATATGCATAAAAATTGAATCATACTAATTCTTATTTCTTTGTTCTTATAATTTTTTTTTATTTTTAAAGTTGTTTTTTACAATTAAATAAAAACTACTGCGCATCTGCATAGAATCTAATACAGGAACCTATATAGGGTCCTATATAGGAGCCTTTGTCCTCTTTAGTCCTTTCTGTGCTTTTTCCGAAAAGTTAATTTTTAAATTTAAAAATTTTTAAATTAACTTTTTGGATACGATTTTGGATAAGATTAAAATCTTATGTTTTACGATTAAAAGTAAATCTACTCGCCCTATCGAAAAATAATTAATAATAAATTTATAGTTCTTTTTAGGCGAACAAATTTAGTCTGGTAATTTAAGTTTATACCTTGTGTCTTATTTTCTAACAAATTTAATATTTTTATTGAGAATGTTATTTTTCACGACTAAAGCAAAAGCTAACTGTCCTATCAAAAACTATAGCTCTTTTTTGGATGAACAAGTTTTGTCTCATTTTTTCTCGTAGCTTGTATCGAAAAGTGATTCATTCTTAATTTGTAGTTCTTTTTAGGGCGCGCAATTTGAGCTTTTATATTTTTTTCGTATCTTGCATAGTTTGACCAAAAAATTGAATTTTTGGATTTTTCATTTTTGGTACGATCAAATTTGCAGTATTCAACTTCTCGTCCAAATTAAAAACGTTGTTATCATAGTCCTGTAGGGCTTTGAAAAAGCTAAATTTTTCTTTTTTTGACTTTTTTTCATATCATGCGTTTTTTGGCTTAAAATCTTCATTTTAGTTTGTTTTTTCTTATTTTGAAAATGCTCTAACTCTGATAATTTTCTTTTTATAGAAAAAAGTCATACGGATAAATTGTTTGAGTCTCTGAATTCTATAAACAACCGTACATAGAATTTTTGAATCTTAAAAAAATGTGGTTTCAAATATTTTTGGTAAAATCAAATTTGGAATTTTCAACTTTTCGACCAAATTAAAAAAGTTTATTATCATAATCTTGTAGGGCTTTCGAAAAGCAAAGGTTTTCTTCTCTTGACTTTTTTTCATATCATGCGTTGTTTGGCTTAAGATGTTCATTTTGTTTTTTTTTTTTTTGGATTTTGAAAATGCTCTAACTTTGATAATTTTCTTTTTATAAAAAAAAGTCAGAAGGATAAATGGTTAAAGTTTTGAAGTACTATGAACAACCGTGCATAGAATTTATAAATCTGGAAAAAATGTGGTTTCAAAAATTTTTAGTACAATCAAATTTTCAATTTTCAATTTTTCGACCAAATTGAAAAATTTGTTATCATAGTTTAGCTTAAATCGTTCATTTTAGTTTGTTTTTCTGGATTTTTAATAAGCTATAACTCTAATAATTTTTGATTTTTCAAAAAAAGTCATTAGGGATGAATTGTTAAATTTTTTTAATTCTATGAATAACCGTATAGAGAATTTTTGATTTTTTAAAAAAGTGGTCTAAAAAATATTCAACATGTGCCCACTTTTTGAATTTCCATCTAAAATGGCTGGCTAACGAACTTGACCTTTAGTTTAGGACACTAAACGAGTTTACCGAAGGGCAATCTAATAGATTAATTTTTTCAAAAGTTATCGTGTTCACAGACAAACATTCAGGCATACATACATACATACATACATACATACATACATACATACATACATACAGGCAGACAGACAGACAGACATACAGGCAGACACATTCGTAAAAACCTGTTTTTCGGATTCAGGGGTCTTAAAACGTGGACATTTAACAAAAACTGGGAGGGGGGGGGTCAAATTTTACACAAATCTAATACCTTCTCTGACGAGAATGTAAAAAAATGAGACTTCATGAACTTTTCAAATATTTAAAACCATATCTTCAGTTAGCAGAAACGTTTTGAAGTTTCAAACTTTGAAAACAGTGATTTTATCGATATATTTCAATGTTCGTTTATCATTTCTTCATCGAATTAGTTTTTACTATACGAATTATTTTATTTTGATGTTAACAAACGATTTTCAAGAACTTTTAATTTAAAAAACATCTGTTGATGAATGTAGTTACGTAAAGGATCATTTTAATTTGAAACTTGAAGTTTCGAAAATAATAAAAAGTGCTGCAAAATCATACCATTTTTTGTTAATATTCTTTTTAGGGGACTTTTAGGATCTGAAAATACATTAAGGTTCAGATGGAAACGTCAAAATAACTATAATTGCCATTTTGGCGAATCATTATGTAAAATAATTTTTTTTCCAGCTTCACAAACTTTTCGTGTCGCAAACAATCTCGATATTTTTATATAGTTGTTTATGGCCAAGGCCGCAAAAATTATTGTTTATTATAATTTTGACTATGTCTATCAAAAATATTTTTTACATATCAAAATGAGTCTACATGATTATTACAGATATTTAAAACGATATCTTCAGTTAGCAGAAACTTTTTAAAGTTCGAAACTTTAAAGAAGTGATTTTTTCGATATATTTCAATATTGGGTTACCATTTCTTTATTGAATCAGTTTTTACTGCAAAAGTTCGTTTGTTTTGCCGTAAAAAAGATTTTCAAAGATTTTCATTATGAAAGAAAATTCTTATTATGAATGTGGTTACGTGGAATATAATTTTTATTTAAAAGTCGAAGTTTCGAAAATATTAACAAATTTGTTTGAATTATAAATTTCTGGATTACTGTGAAAGTAAGCAAAAAGCTGCAAAACTTGATTAAAATTAAAATAATCTGCAAATTAATACGAAAGAGCAGAGCAATAGCTTATATCACACACTTTTTTGGAAGCTGGAAACATATTATTTCATTTAATAATATGCGAAATTCGCAATTATAGTTATTTTCACATTTTCTTCTGAACAGGTATGTATATTTATGTCCTAAAAGACCAATCGAAAAGATAATAAAAAAATGTATAATTTTTAACATTTTTGATTATCTTTAAAACATACATTTTTAAATAAAGTTATATTCTACGCAACTACATTCTCCATCAGAATTTTCTTTTGAAATAAAATTTTTTAAACCTTAAATACATCCAAATAGAGAAGTTCGTGCAATACAAACTAATTCGATAAAGAAATGGTGACCTTAATTTAAATAAATCTAAAAATAACTGTATTAAAAGTTTCAAACTTCAGAACGTTTCTGCTAACTGAAGATGTAATTTTTTTAATTGAGAAAAAAATTCCACGACATTACGAGTATTTGAATTTTGACGTCTATAAAAAAATTACAATTTTGTTTCTTTTAACTTGTGAAGTTTTGTTATTCAATTCAGATTATATCATTCTCTTTTCGAATTCTGGTTAGTTTCACCACCCACTTTCGCAATTCATCAAAAAAGTGTAAAACATTTTTAAATTCACAAAGTAGCGACGATTTGACTGAAAATATCAAAAGTCGATATCCACAAAAAGCTTGCACTTATATTATTTGCAAATTTTTTAGCTGAATTTGACCTGCTATGAGGAAGAATTAAAAATGCTTACTACACTCCAAGTCCAATATAATATCAAATTCAGGGGTCGCCTCAATCTGGACTTGTTACTCAATCGGTTTCCTCGAAACGTAGTAAACCGTTAGGACTGACTGCATAATATTTCGCAATATACTTGACAGAGTACTCGCGCACTGCAGACCTTCCGAGGCGAGAGTAGCAACCGTGTCTCGCGCTGCCCCTGAGTAACTGCGTGGGCGAGCAGTTTTAGGAATTACAAATCCAGTTCGGCTTCTATGGGACCTGGAGTAAAATTTCATGTGACTAAATTTTAGCTATTATTCAGTTATGTTTACTGATGAATCACTAAATTTGGTTTCTATGACCGGAAAATATTTTTTCATGGAGTTGATTTTTATCATTCTTGTCAAAAATAACGAAGGATAACAAAAAATGAATCTGAGAAAAAAAAAAACATTTATAATGAATATTGCAGAAACAATATCCTACACAAGAGAAAAAAGAGTTTTATTTTAAGAAAGACGGTCATTTCTTAAGCCTAAGAAATATGAATAGACTAAGAGTCGGAGATAAACGTGGACTTAAATCTAGCGTTAAGCTAAAAATCAAATGAAATTAAATATACGGTATAAAAGAATTAAGCAGTAATAAAAACACGGCTTCTTCTCTACAGGAAAAGTTGATATTGAAATTTAATTATCTGTGATGGTATAATTAGGCAAAGAAAAAATATTGTTTGTAATGGAATACATTCTAAAAGTGAAATTATAGATAATTAAAGGTTAAAGAATATTTCATTGCCTGTAATTGTACAATTATTTTTAAATACGTTTGCGTAAACTATATTAATGATAGAATTAAATTTCGAACATTACATTGAAGAGAAGGAATATTGTACAATTATTACACAGTGAAGAAACAAAATTGATTTGAAATGGATTCGAACATAAGCTAATGCAAACTCCATCGAAAGTTTTTTTCGGAAATCGAGAAAAAATCCCAGTTTTCAAATAAAAGTACCCGAATTTCCCGGTTTTTCCCTGTAGATTAGAGTCAATTAAGGTTGCTATTTCGGATATACTATATAAGATATCAAGTCAATTTTTCCTATAATAAATCAAGTGCGTCTATTCTAACTGACATGATGCTCTTGATCTAACCATTTTTTGAGCGAATGAATCAAGCCAAAAAGATAAATCGATCCGACATGCTGGAGAGTTTACTTTCTTTGGTCGAATATATACTATACTCTCATTAGCGTCATTCAGCAATTATTCACAGGGTCTGACTTTGAAGCGAATCCCAAAAGTGTCTGGAGTATCGACCGGAAAACCGGCTCGTGACAAATCGTGCAGATGTTGTCTCGTTAGGCTCCGCACATCGCTACCTATCGAACATGCAATTCCCATAGATGTAAATCACTTAACCATACCGTCGCCAATTGACGATTTTTCAATCTTGTTGCCCAGAAAAACGATGATATTAATGACACTTTTATGCATCTGTGCTGACTCATTACCTTCTGTCATTCAAACCCAACGAGATTCTTTCCTGATCGCAATATCTGTGATTATCATTTGAATTAATAATAAACTTTATTGTTATGATCGGTAGCAGACGATTAGGATTTATGATACTTTAGTGTTAACAATGCGTATTTATGATGATAATTCAGATTGATATAGTAGTTTAGCAATTGTAATAAAAAGTATAAAAATTATAAGCTACCCCAATTTGATCAGGTGAAAGATAATACAGCTTTTAATCACAATTTAAAAAAAGTAGCATTCACATTTTAAGAACCTATATTTGGAATCTGGAAAGACATCCATTTCTGTAATGTTCTGGAATAGGCTAAGTTTAATTATTAACATTTTGAATGCAACAGGGAAATTTCGAAGCCAACTTAGCTTTACAATTTAACTGCACTAAAATCAGAGGAAGCCGATGTTCAAATGATTTTCCAACTTAAAATGTATAATTTTGCACAATTATCAAACACCCCGATAATAATAAATTCCAGTAATTTCCTACTCCCGAAAAATATTCCGATATTTCAAATTCTTGAAAAACTCGATAGCGCACTTTAGAATAAATACCCCATATGAAACAAAAGATTGTTTCAACAGAAAAAGGTACACCTTGTTTTCAAAGTTATTTGAAAATTCGGAAAATTATACTTATATCGAGAAATTCACATTTGATTAATTCACAATTTTCAGGAATTTAGAAATTCAGTAATTACTTATAGTCAGGAATTCGAAAATTCGGCAATTTACTATTTTCGCAAATTTGATGATTTTAGGAATTTTTAAATTTTAATATCACTTTTTTTAAATGGAACTTTATAGAACCAGCTGAACTTTTCCTCTTCATTATTTTAGAATAAGATTACACCGAAAATATCACTTACAAATATCATGAAACATATTTGTAGCTTATAGCGAATTAACTAAAATAGTTTGAAAATAACACTTTTTACTTAATTTTGTTAGCAACCTATTTTGAGGACATTATATAAACAACTAACGAAAAACGTGATACAAACGCGAACTAGACATACAACATAGGATACCGACCGCATTGGTAAGAGAACTTGGAAATAAATATATAGAGGGCGCATCGACTATGCTTCGAGATGGCATTGTTAGGAGTGCGACTGAAGTGTGTGGTACCGCGGTAGTAGGAAGAATGCCTGGTGATTATGGATGGAATGATGTAATCTGCGTAGCCGCCCAAGAGAAAAAATTAAGCATATTACATAAAATTAAACATCACAGACCTTGTCGCTAAGGAAAGTAATAGACTAGAAAAAAAAAACGAAACAAAAAAAATGAAGTAAAGCTACTAGTCAAGCAAAGTAAAGATGCAATCAAAACAGAAGAAAAGAAGAAAATGCAAAACGATTTTGAAAAAAGCAAGCAACTGTTGTATGCATCAACGTTCATCAATATGAAGGGTGGTGAAAGTAGAAAGTTAGGCAGCATGAGAAATAGTAAAGGTGCTATGCTATATGGTACAGACGGGATATTATACGATTTGAGAAACTCTATTGATGAATGATTCTGAAGTCAAGCTGTAGGGCACCACAACAGCGCTGAAATGCTTTAATACAGTAATGGTACGTGGGTTAGCGCTCGCAAATGATAAGCTTGTATAGCCGAATCAATTGAAGACTTGCAAATAATGTTGAGCAAACTGAATACAAGAATGAAAAACATAAGCCTCAAAATTAACGTAAATAAAACAAAAATTTTGATTTTTCAAGAAATGGAGAGTTAGATAGGCTTATAAATGAAGGCAAGGAGGTCATCGGTAGAGCAGGACCCATTATCGGAAGTAGAATTATATCAGCTATGCTGGAAGAAAAATATTTCATTCTTAATGTTTAGCCACTACACAGAGAAAACAAAGAATTGAAAATTAGGTAAAAAGTGAGTAAAAATTGGGTAGAAATCCTCAACGGCATGGGAAAAATATTAAATGTTCTTAAAATAGAGCAATTTTTTAATTGTAAGTAGTAGTCATTCATAAATAATTGGCAAGAATTGTATTGTTGGCATACTAAAATTTATGGTTTGTAAAAATTAACAAACTCAAAGCTTTAAGTAACATTAATTCTGGAGTACTTTCATATGCAGCCTATGATTTTGTTCTTGTTCTCTCTGTTACATTCTATTAAATGTCATGTGGGAAAATGTCGTATTTATTTTGTGTAGAATTTCAAACAAATGCATAGAAAAGAATTCAAAGTGAAAAGGAACATTTCAATCTACAGAGCTTTAAGTAACAAGTAATTAAGAAGTTACTCCCAGTCCATGAAATGCAATATCTATAACGTATTATTTGTAAAGATTGCCTCGCAGCATGACAATTTTGGTTAGGCAGGTAGGAATATAATCCCCGGCTCGCTGAGTAACTTTGACATAGCGGATGGAAGAAAATATTTTTCAAATATGTCTTTTTCATCAAACTGATAATGGTAAAATGACTTAAATTTATTTAGTAACGTTTATAAAAGTATAGAGCATAGTACAAGAATACGAGGAAAATAATGTTATCCCTTGTAACCATAAATGAATATCTTTCTTGTACATTTCACGCTATTAGCATGATATTCCTGCCCAAAATAAGTGGGGTGTAGAGAAGACACACAGGTAGACATATATGAAAGAAATATATTTAGGCGGTTTAGACATTTTGAGAGAATAAAAGATGAAAGACTGAGGACAGAAATGTACAAAGGTAAATTAAATGGCAGCGAGCTCAGATGCAGACTGCGGAATTATTTCTTAGAATGTGTGAATGAAACCCTAATTCGAAAATACATTAGAAGCTATAGTAACACTAGAGTTTGCATGAGCAAATGCATGGACGTGATCTATTTTCATCATTTTTAATATTTTGTTTACAAAATTTTGACAAACTTACATTTCCTTAAAGTTGCGTATTCCACATTATAAAAACAAAAAAACATTTTTTTCAGAATTTTCAATTATCGTTAATTCCACAGAGTCGATGAAATTACTTTTCGGCAATTTCAAATGGCCAAAGTGACCGTGGGTCAGGGAAAACCTATGGATCTGTGAAAAAACGGGTATTTTCTTTGTCATGGCAAGTCATGGCAATGGTTTGGTTCATAAAATATTCTATGTTAAAAATCTTACAAGATTACGATTCTGATCTTTGAATCAAGGAAAATTTAATATTGCTTATAGTTAAAAATCTATAATACTTGACTATTTTAGTATGTCTTTTTTTAGTTCAAAATTTAAGTATTTTTTTAAAAATTCGTGTGTTGAAAATTGATTTTTTTGATTGAGAATCAAATTACATGTGTAAAAGTTTAAATACTTTTTTTATTTGGTTTATAAATCATTATTTCAAATTGAAAATGTATTTTTTTTATTTAAAAATTCGTAATTTTTAAATAAAAAATTTTTGTGCTTTTTTGTTTGAAAAATGAATCATTACCTATTTGTTTTAAAATTCGTATCTTTATTTGGTTTCAATATAAAAATTCAATTTACCGTTTGAGAATTTTTGTTTTTGAGTAGAAAGTTAATATTTCTTTTTGAGAATTCAATTATATGGTTAAAAATGTATGTATTTTGTTGAAAATTCGTCCTTCTTCGTGAAAAATTAATGTTGTGGTTGAAAATTCAACAATTTACATACAAATTTATGTATTTCGTTAAGACTTTGAATTTTATATAAAAAAATTATCTTTTTGATAAAAAATACATCTATTTATTGGAAATTAAATTATTTGGTTGAAAATTCGAAGGTTTCGTAAAAGACTCGTCTTTTCGGCTTGAAAATTGTATACTTTACATGCATTTTTTTCTTCCTTGACTGAAAAATCTTGCTTTGTTGAGGATTCAAATATATTATTGTATTTTCGTTAGTTTCTTTAGTACAACTGTTTTTGATTAAAAATGAACATCTTTTCTGGTTTAAAATATCACCTGAGGTAAATGCTTAAGCCAAATTGGAAACTAAAAATACTTGTAAAAGTATTTAAAACACAATTTTTATATTCACAAGGGGCTTAACCTATTAAGGCAGATATAGAAAAGCTCAATTTTGTTGACTTAACATGACATTCGATTCCCGTGGAGAAATTTCGATCTGACCCCGACCGGTGCCAGACCAGTCCAGATCGGGTCCCAATCGGGAATCCTGATAGGAGCCAGATCGCGGATGGAACACACGCCCAGATCGGGGCCAGGTCGGGAAACCCGATAGCGAAACCCGATCCGTGCCCCATCGGTTTGAGAAACGTAAGATTATTGTAGATAGTATCAGTTTCGAGGAAAAGGTTAATTTTTTTTATGAAAAAAATGGAAATAACCTATGATTTACGATTTATTAACATTTTACTGTAAAGAAGTTCAATTTTCTTTCAATTGCATTACTTCTTGAGAAATTCGAGAAGTTGGGTGTAGATAATATTTTCGCCGAAAAAATGAGCTATCATTTATTCTATCGTTTTATTTTTTCAAGTCTGTTAAGAAGCAATATAGACCAAACAACTTTTAAAGAAAAATGAAAAGTTTTGAATTAAATGTTTCTGGTTATTTTAAATATTATTCATAGAATATGCATTTAATTAATTTTTATTGTTAATTATTAGTTTCGACCTAATGGACATTTTTATAAGTTGAAATGTCATTGTTTATAATAAAAAAAGAAAAATAACTTTGTTTAGCATTTTAATCTTCGCGTGAAACCAATTAGATGCCGAATGCGACGCATGCGCAGTTGAGTAACTAGCTCTAGTTGGAATCCCTACACCATTGGCATTTGGATTTTGATTGTACTTCTTGATTCTGAAATTCATGTTATGAAAATGGGTCCTTAATGTATGTCTGTAATGAATTTATTATTAATACAGAATCAAAATTTCAATAACAGAATCGATTATATCAAATATTTTATTCTTATAATCTAAAAACATTACAATTTTGTGCATACTGCAATCCATTTATGTCAATAGATTTGATAATTCTAACTCTACATTAAATCGAAAAATCTTGAGGTCTTAAATAATAATTGAAAACAAAAGAACTTGATAAATTTCATCATTTAATAATATTTGACTCATCTAATGGTAAATATACTAATTTTACCTGAAACAATTGAATTAATTATTAATGTATTTGAGGTTAGTTTTCAATGAGCCCGCAGAGTGTAATTACTTACTCTCATCTTCCTCGCGCAGGTATCGAAGTATACTGGCTGGTGTTTAGTGCCTCCGAACACGTGTCTTATTCGCATTATGCATTTTTAATCATTAATAAAATATTATAAACGAGTAGTATGTATACAAATTTCATTGCACTATCAGAAAACAACAAGCAACACTAGTTCTGCGAGTGCATAGAGATGGCGTTTCAGTAGGAAATCGATCTGGCCCGGTCGGGCCTAGGTATGGGCCACAGAGTTCTACCGATCAGAGCCAGATCGGGAAATCCGATCGGGGCCAGATCGGGAAATCCGATCGGGGCCAGATCGGTATTAAGTTTGAAATCGGGCGATTCCTGCACAGGTTGGAGTCAATTTTTATTTACGACTAAAATTCAAATTATGCAAATGCGTTAGTTATCGTTAGGCCAGTAAAAATTATTATAACGAGATAAAAACACTAATAATTTGATAAAAGGATATTTAAACTTTTTTTAAGTAACAATTATTATCACACGCGGCAAGCGCAATTCTTGCTATACAAAAATTCTGGGCCATCTGAGGATAACTAATGCAGGGACGATTACCAGTGCATTTACCGCATTACATTTTTTTTATGAATTAATGTTTTTTGGTTAAAAATTTGCATATACTTATTTTAATTTAAAAGTTATACACTATTTTTCGATAAACTCTAAATAAATCCGCGAAAGAAATTTAGTCGGTAAAAACTACTTAAGATAGGGGAGATGGGGGTCGACACTTACGGACCCCAAAAAAAGGAGACTCGTGATTCAAAATTTCAGACAAAAGTCTTTACGTAAGATAGGCACGGCTCATTAAGACGCAAATTTTTTGCCACCTACAACCTGTATAGTAATGATGCATGTACTAAAAATAAGGTCTAATAATTAGGCAGGTCAATTTTGTCAAGAAAATTAACCCTTAAGTGCTAGAATGGGTCCCAGGGATTCGGACGTTTTTTTCAGCAGAGGTTCTAGCGCTTAAAGGTTAATATCCTCAAGTACATTATGTGCCTGATACACAAGTCTTCAAATTTCAAATTTGATTTCCTAAATCTCATTGGGGGGCTGACAACGACTTCAATCGCCACTTTCTGGCTTGGTTCTTGGTACAGCCTCTACAGTTTGGCTTTTTGTTATTCGGGCACTGGTTGCTTATCAATCCCTTCAATCACCTTTACTTTATGTAATTCTCTCCACGTGGACCCATTAGTATCAAAAATCCTTTCTGTAGTTTAAAGCATCTTTCGATTATCCAAGACATTTTGTTTTCCAAAATCTTGAGGGAATCCTATATAGACTAGCGATTTTGCAGATTTGGCGAAGATTCGAGCCGCATCCTGCGGAGGATCTGGAGGAATCGCGATCTGTCTGTCTGGGTTAGCGTAAAATCGTAGATCATTGAAACTAACGTATCTGTTCGTTGCGTGTACCTGTACCTTTCGACCCTGGAAAGACATAAAGCAGATGCGAGATATACCGACCTCCGCTTCCAGTTCCCGTGGGGTCGTCCTCGGGGACCTCGGGGTGACTTCCAACTCAACTTGCAGATCGAAGATTCGCCCACGCCCTCTTACAGAAGGCCCATCGATATCCGTGTCTTCGATTCTTGAATATTCTGCGAGTTCCTATGTAGGCTAAAGTCGAAAAAAAAGATAAAAATTCTGCCAAACAGTGTCGCACAAATTTGTAAACAAGTCGACATCCTTAATCTTGAGAGGAATATGTGTACAACAGGCATCAAACCATTATAAATTAATGTTTTCATATTCAAAGTATATCGTGAATATCAGTGCTCTACGATTGACTGGTTGAACTTTTGAACAATTCGAATTATTTATGAGTTCACAATTTC
>NC_046658.1:76802072-76812026 GCF_010883055.1 Belonocnema kinseyi
GTTAAATTAATAAAGTAACTATTAACCTTAAACCAAAAAAATGTAATAGAATAACTTTTTATTTGAAATTTATTGATGCTCTTTGTATGAAACTAAAGAAATACATAAATATTTTTCGCTTGCAAACACATTATTTTCTATTTTCAGGGATCCTGAAACATGAGCTTTATTTTTAAAAAAAGTAAAATTATTTTTCCAGGCAGGAAAAATTTTTACATCTCAATTTTTAAATTTTGCATCAACTTGCCCCAAGGCGAGTAGTTAACTTTTTTTTAACTTCTCCGTAATGTTAAAAAGAAACTTTTCAGTGGTATAACTAAGGAATCTAATCATTTCTAATTTTTTAGCCTACGCTATTATAAAGTTGGGATTTGAATGTTTTAATCCGAAATGAAATAGTGCACTGAAAGATTGGCTTTACTTTCAAAGCAAAACTGGCACATCTCTTACCTAAAGTTTCAAAGTACGCAGGACGAGTTTAGTTGAAAATTTAACTATTTTGTTAAAAATTCTTTTTTTAAATTATTCTTTTTGGTTAAAAATAATCCTTTTATTAAAAAATTTTACTCATACTTTGCTTAAAGTTAAAATAATTTATTAAAAATTTAATTTTTTGGTTGAAAATGCATCACTTTAGGTAAAAATGTATCTCTTTTAATGAAGATTCGTCTGCTTAGTTTAAAAATTATTCTCTTTTAGAAGAAATTTAATTTTTATTATATAAAAATTGTACTTTTTGATTAAATTTACTCTGTTTTGTTTTAAGCATTTTACCATTTTGTTGAAAATTTGTTCTTTTTCTGTCGAAAATAAATGCTTTCATCTGGAAATTGAACTACTTTATTTTTATTTCCAAATTAATCCTTTTCAGTTGAAAATTTTATTTACATATAAAATAAAACTATTTGATTAAAATTTCATTTATTTTGTTGAAAGTCCCTTTTTCTGTCAAGGTCGACTATTTTTGATTGAAATTAAAAATTGCTTGGTTAAAATATCAACTATTACATTTTGTGTTGAGAATTTATCCTTATTGGATTAATTTGAGTGTTTTTTATTGAAAGTAAAAATATTTTGTTGTTAGAAATATCAACTGTCATAATTTTCGTTGGGAATTAATTTTTTCATCTAACAATTCAACTACTTGAAATTCTTTTTTAAAAGTTTACCAATTTTTCACGAAAAACTTATCTTTTTGAAAATTGAATTATTCCTGAACAATTTGACTATTTTGTTTGAAAGTTATCTTTTGTGGTCGAGCTTTTCACTGTGTTGTTGAACATTCATCATTTAGATAGAAAATTTGACATTTTCATTAAAAATTTTACTATATTCTCAAAAAATTGTCTCCTTTGCTGGAAATTAATTATACTGAACTACTCCAGGTTAAGTAGGAAGTTTGTTTCTTTTTAGTTGAAAGTTCGTCTTTTTTATTGAAAATCTCTTTAATTTAGTCTCTTTTGGTAGAAATTTAATCTTTTTGAATTAAACATGCAATTGATTGAATCAAATTAATCTGCTTTGGTTTGACAATATTACTATTTTGTTAAAAAAAAATTTTTTAGAATAATTTTTTCCACTTCAAATTTAGCAATTCGATTTTTTTAATATATAAAATTAGATTAAAATAAATTTAAAAATTCTGTTTAACGTCAAATCGTCAAGTTAATGAGCGGAATTCCTAAAAATAAAGCCAAGAATCTAGCGACCAAATTTGGACTACCAACTTTTATTTGTAAAATAATATTTTTTAGTTACAAAATTATATTTTTTTTTTAGAAAATTGAACAATATGGGTAAAAATTCATCTAATTGGTTGCAATTTGGGAATTAGAAGAGTTCTAAATTAAATTCAATATAGTGTACACAATAATTTTATTTATAAGATTTGAGTTTTATATTTCGCTTGTTATATTGACAGTTAAAAATGTATTTTCGGCTTTTTCTTGTAAATAGGAGGGGGGGGGGGGGGTAAAAAGGTTGTGTATTCCAAAATTTTAAACATGTGAGGACCTGCTTCATGTTTTTTTTCAAATTATAAATGAGTATCTTCCATACATATAGTTCAAATTGTTGCAATTAGCTTTTTCTAACGCTGACCCCATAAATTTTTTATTTTCTAACAGGCTACTAATCAAAACTTGGAGACTCTGACCTTAAAAAATGCCTTCGAGCGTCTCTTATACAACTCAAATAAACAACAAAAGAAGACACTCTCCATGATTATATCCCATATGATATCTCGCACCAGTCGATCTTCATGTGGACCCGAGCTCTTAAAAATCTCCTAATAAAAAGGACCCTTTCTCTCGCCTTAAGTCCCAAAAATACGTTTGGCACTCCGAGGTATAATAAAAGCCGATTGAATTTATATATCTACGGATGATTTAAGGAGGCAGAAGCTGGAGCCATCAAGATTCCATGGTGTTACGATATTCTGCACCCTGTGCCTTGCGGTGAATGTTTTGTGGGCAAACAACCTTTGGATACGGTCACCCTGCTCGAGTGGCTATTCAGGACACGTCGACCCGAAGTCCTGCAGGGATAGGAGTGACCAAAGGACTTTCCGACGGCATGCGCCTCGCAATTTGGACTCCGTTCAAATTTTGAAACCCTGTGGGGTACACAAGCTACAGGAAGCTCACCAAGTTTTGACCGCGTTCCGATTGGTTCCTGAAAGCCGAAGAAATCCTATTAAGAAGGACTCGTTAAAGTCTTCTGGAAACTTTGCTTTTGCCGGTACTGCTACTGAAATTTCAATACATTCTGAGTTTAAAGATGATCCCGAATCACCTACTCTCGTAAGGGATACTTTGGCTTTGCTCCTTTCTTATACTCATGAAAACGCTTTCCATACAATTCTTTTAGTTATTTAGCTTCTCTCACCGCGCAAAGTGTGGCCTTTTGATCAACAAGAGGCGCGCTTTTAGATCTTTCAACTGGAAAAAGTTGTTCTGGTTTGGAGTTAAAAGGATTGGAATTACAAAGAAGTTTGCAACTGAGCTGGTTTGTATACATGTTTATTTGTCGTAAGCACATTGTTGAGGAAAAGCGTTTTCTGGGGCTGGAAGATTTAACCGGATTCTTGTTTAACTGCTCAATTTTAATGAAGGAAGGGACAGTTTACCAATTATATATAAGTAGGGCGTATAAATGAAAATTAGTGATTCGTTTGTCAAAAAAGCATCTAAACACACATTTTACACTTTTTCTCATATTGCCATCTTTTTCTCTATTTTAAATATTCATTTTTCTTCTGTTTTCAAGGAACTACGGCCTTTCCTCATTTTTGCGCTTAAATTTGAACTTAATTAGTAGAGAACAATAGGAAAATGCACTACTTTGTTAACAAACATTTTTAATGAGTTGAAAGACAATTTTTTTATATATAGATTTAGATACTCCATTTTTGGTAAAATATTGATATTTTCAATTAAAACGTAAACGATATGGCTAAAAATTAACTTTTTGATTGAAACTTCATATATTGGGTTCGAATCTTAAAAGGCTTGGCAGAAAATGCCTCTTTGGCTTTAACATTCGAGAATTTGTTTGAAAATGGTTTATTTGTATATTGCATTTCACTATTTTTTATTAGGAAAAAATTGTTGGTTAATAATTCATCTTTTTCAGTTATAAAGTAAAATATTTGGTTTAAGATTGATGCATTTGATTTTAAATTCGTCTTTTTGGTACAAAACTAGATTTATTAATTATTGATTCATGCACTCAGTTTCAATTCATAATAATTTGTTAAAAATTTATGTTGATAGTTTAAGATTGATCCCTTTGATTGAAAATTGAACAATTTCATTAAACATTCGCTTTTCCTTAATTGAAAAAAAATTTTAAACTAATTAAATTATTCCATTTTTTGTCAAAAATTCAACATTTCTAGTTTAAAATTCAACTATTTAAGTTAAAATTCATATCATCGGGCTAAATTTAAACTGTTTTGTAAAAAAATTGCCTTTTTTGCTTCCAAATCCAACTATTTTACAGAGAATTTACCTATAGTCTTAAAAAATCAACAATTTACTTCACATTTTTTCTCTCTTCTAAACAAAAAGTCTTTCTTCGCTCAAAATTCATTTATTTAGTTGAGAATTAGTCTATTTTCATTAAATTCAACTGTTTTTCATTTAAAATAAAAATGTTTTTTCTATGAAATATAAACCATTACATTTTTTTGTTGAGAATTCCTATTTTTTGCTTTAATTTCACTGTTTTTTATTTTAAATTAAAATGTTTTTTTTTTGAGTCACCGATTACTTGGTTCAATTCTGAGCTAATCTGTGCAAAAACACTTTTTTTGTTCGAGATTCATCATTCCAGTCGAAAATTCAATATTTTGTTGACGATAACATTATTTGGTTCAAATTTGAAATATTTTGTAACCAAAATTCATCTTTTTTTATTGAAAATTTACCTTTTTTGTTGAAAAATAGTTCTTTTGGATAGAATATTAAACTATTTGGTAGTGAATGCAACATTAAGGTTGATGATTAATTCTTTTTTTTTCACAACTCAACTGTTTTGTCAAAAATTTGCCCTTTTGGATGAAGTATCCGTTCATGTTGATTGAAAATTATTCTTTCTCAGTAGAAAAGTTCTTGGTTAAAAATTCGACTGTCTTCTTACAAGTTCACATTTATGTCTCTAAAATTCAACAATTTGTGTAAAAATGCAACTATCTGAGATAGAAGTTTAATAATTTCTACCTGCAAATTCGCCCATTTGGTTAAAATTTAATCTATGTAGGTTGACAATTAAATTACTTTTTTAAACACTCGCCTGTTTCACTTGAAAGTTCAAAAATCTAATTATAAATGCAATATGAAGCATTTTATACTGAATTCAATATGGAACCCATAAACTGATTTCACTTTTGGCTCTAAAGTCTGTTTTAATATAACGTTTGTATACGTTGCATATTTCTATTCCAGGCTTTCATCAAATTAAAATAAAGAAAGAAATTGATTTAAAAGGGTGAGGGGAATGTTCGTTATTCTGGAAAAATTGGAAAACATTTTTCAAATATCATGAGGTTTTTTAACGGCCTTAAAAGTCATATTTAGTATAAAATAATGATGATTATTATCTGAATGAGGTCGCAGACTGAGAAACAGGTTTCTTTGAAGATTGCTCAAGTTTTCCTAATTTTGATGACACTAAGGATGAACGTTTTTGAATTTTGTGAGACGTTTAAAAAATTTTTTTTATTCAAGAAATGAAAATCGATGTTATCTACGATCATCATTCAAAAATAATTGTACATTATATTTTATTACTCTTAACTGTTTCTGCTTCCCGCAGCTTCCTGAATATAAATTCCTTCATTGTGGACTGTGGTTACTGCTTTTAAAGTTATAATCGTAGGTTCGTTGTTACAAATGCATCAGGCTAAGAGAAATTTTTCCTCATCTGAATAAGAATTTGTTCTGAGTGCTGGTAACTATATCGTGTTATTTATATATGTACTTAAAGTCCTAAAACAAACCTATCAAATTTAATTTCTCCTCAATAAATCTTTGAGATACATTTGATACGTTAAATGACGAACTGCACGAATAATTCCTTACTTTCATTTACAGTTTCTTTAAAATGACTAATAAAATACGATTAAAACGATATTCGAAAAGTATAAAACAGAAGGAATATAAATTACCTCTGGCAACCAAGAATTTTATTTGAAATTTAAAGTACATTTACTGGAAGGACCATCTTCTTATATAGATTTCGGTGGTTCCACAGATATGTATATATGACAAACGAGTGGAGCATGTCATGGGTTAGAATATAAAGATAAGGATCCTTGCCAACATAAAAAATACATCAACTGAAAGAACGCGATAGTTCCATTCGGCAGGCAAAGGCATAAATCCGGACTACCAACGAAGGAGAGTATCAAGGCGTATGTATGCCCTGCACTGAAAGCGTTTAATGTATCGAAAGTAGCAACAAATAAAACAAAAATATACAGTCAATTTCTAAAAATTATTAAAAAGTTTAAACAGTTAAGCAAGTAGCATTTAAGAAAAGTCTTCCTTCATCTGGGCACTCTGAGACGCTATATTTTACGAAGGCGGGGCAGACTTCTAAACAGAGAGCACTAGTTTCTTAAAAAGAAAAATATTTTTTAGAGGATCTGTGGTCAAGCTGCTTTTAAAGACATAAATATATGGCTAATTTTTCGAAATAAATTTGAAATTTGAACGGTTAGGCAAGTAGCATTCGGTAAAAGTTTTCTTTCATCTCGGCACTCGAAACAAATTCTTTCTTTGAAAACGGGGGATCAACTTTAGGCTTCCAAAGAGAGACGGAATTATTTTGTTAAGATCGAAAATATTTTCGATAAGACTTGTAGTGAACCTGACAGAAAATTTCTCAAAATTAATTTGAAATTCAAACGGTTAAGCAGGTAGCATTTGTGAAAAGTCTTTCTCAGGCTCAGCACTCTGAGATGTATAATTTTTTAAGACAGGGCAAATTTCTAAATCTAAAGAAATAGCATTATTTTTTTAAAGTAAAAAATATTTTTGATATGACCTTTTGTCAATATACCCTTTAAAAAAATTAAAATAAAGAAGATTTCTCTTTTAATTACTTTGAAAATCATATAGTTAAGCAAGTAGAATTTGGAAAAATTTTTCTTTCATCTCGACGCTCTGAGTCTCATTCGTTCAAGACAGGGCATACTTCTAAAGATAGAGTATATATTTTTTTAATCAAGAATATTCTTGGAAAAACTTGTGGTCAATCTGCCTTCCAAGAAATGTTAATATACAGCAAATTTCTCAAAATAATTTTAAATTTGAACGATTAAGCAAAATTATGTCATCACTATCTGACCTAAATTCAGTTTTTTAATATATTTTAAGTCATTTCAGTATAACGAAATTCAATATATTTTAGCATAAATTAATTCGAATTCAGATGATTAAATCAAATAATACTTCAGTTTATTTCTATTGCCTAAAAGTTTCGTTCAACTACAATTAGACTTAACTTTTCTAACCTTCACATTAAATTTAATTTCAGCTATAAGTATTTAATTTCAATTTACTTGATTTTTATTTCAATTAATTAAATTCTGATTTAAAAGAGTTTTCATCAGTTTCTAGTTTTCTAAATTATGCTTGAGAATTTGGAAACTCTACTTCAGATCTGGTATCATTTAATCTCTCACGATATAGGAACAGACATATGTGGTCGTTCGAAAGAAAATAGCCGTAAACTTGTTACGGGGACAACTGGGCCGAGGATTTAGGAGCCATAAAATCTGAAATCGGACCTCGAAGTTGTGCAACCTGCATTCCTTTCTTCCACGATGCTCCCATTGAGAGCACCTTCTCATATCCCTTCTGCTTTTTTCTTACATCGCCACCTTCTTATTATGGGTCTCTTCTTCGAGGACAAGAAGAACTTCACCTTAACACAATTAATAAGAAGCTAATTATGTTTTCGCTTTTTGTAGACCTAAAGTCATTGCGTTTAATTGAAATTAGGGTTTCTTCATTAAGCAACTTTAAGATTTTTAACTTTCTTTTTAAAGAGGGAATATGTGTGAGGCTTTTCGAATGATTAAAAAATTGTTGTTACATTAATTGACAAAAAAAAACTCTTTTAAGACTTTTATTGTTTTAAAAAGACTTAGAGGAGTCAACGGAACCAGTGGCTATTAAAGTTCACCCTCAAGAATAAAAATAAAACACCCTTCAAGATATAAAAAGAGAGAGTAAAATAGTATCTTATTTTCTTTTTATTCTGGGAGAAACGGCAGTGAAAGTGGAAAAATTAACAGATATAATCGGACGACTTTCAGACCATTAAAAAGGTTTCATTGAATATACTTCCGGATAAAAACTAAGTGTTACGTTTCGAGAACAGCCTGGCCTCATCGTTAGACCTTCCTTATATAATTCAGAAAATTTGGATCAGAAAAGAAATTGATGCATAGAAAACCAAGTAGAAAAAGCCAGCTCATATTACGTTTAAAAATGCATAAAAAGCTGCTTCTTAGTTCTGCAGTTAGAGTGAAGTATGAAGACTATTTACAAGAGTTTTTGATGAAAATAACATTTTGGATTGGAAAAATTATGTAAAAATGTATGAAAATTATAAGTTAGTGAGGAGCGTTTTCTCTACCTCCATCTTAATGTATTTTATCATTTTCTCATATATTTACATCAATTGTCTGGTCAAAATGTTATTTTTATCAAAAAATCTTAAAAATAGTCTTTATATATATTATATATATATATATATTATATATAACTCTCGCTGCAAAACTAAGAACCCATTTTTTATGGATTTTCAAACTTAATATGAGGACTTAATGCTGGATTAATTAACTAGGTTTTATATTCATCAATTTATTTTGCGATTCAATTTTTAAACTGTTATAGGTAAGGTCTAATAAAGAAACCAGATTGTTCTTGAAACATAACACTAAGTTTTTATGTGAAAATATATTTAATATAAATTTTGTTACGATTACAATTTTCGTCCGGTACTGACAACTTTATCCTAATATATCAAGCGGAATAATCCATTACGTACAACTACAACGAGAAATCAGTAGCAATGAATTCTTGATACATATTGAGGATATTTTCTTTATCTGGAACAGTTTTTAATATTTGACCTATTTAGTGCAAAGAATCAGAGATGAAGTAAAGTAAATGATTTAATTTATTGAAAACTGAACAATTTTCGAACATTTGATTTTACTTTTTAAAATTCCACTCTTTAAATTGTAACTGCAAAATTAAAACTTACGAAAGTGAAAATTTTGAAATAAACAGCTTAACAAGAAAACTCAGAACATTCGATTTTTTTTAACTTAAGAAATTCTATTGTGCAATGAAAATATGTCAAAAATGGTCTTCTGATACATTTTCCAAAGTTTCAGATTGATATTTTGTTTACAAAAAAAGTTCCTAAGTTCAAAGAAAATTCAGTAAACTGAAAAAGTTAGGTCGATAATATAGGGATTTGAGTGTGTCGCAGTTTAACCTAAAAAAATTGTACATTTTTTCAAATCCAACTTACGTTTACACGAAACGTGACATCTAGTTGAAAATTTGAGAAATCAAATAAGAAGCACTACGAAACGTTTGTCAGGTGCTAAATTTTTCCAATTATAAGAAGAAGTTCATTTCGTAACATTTTTATTTTACTTTTTTCATAATTATAATAATTTAAGAACAGAAAAACGTTTCTTATTGCTTCTCATTTAATTTCCCAAATTTTTAATTCAAGTGACATTTTTATTATTTCGAATTTATTCTGGAGTCTTATAATTTAAAATTGTTTTATTGCAAATCTATTGGATTTATTCTCAGAAAAAGAAAAGATCTTTCTTTTAGTCAAGTGCCGTCTTCAAATAATAATAATAATTACTATTACACCATTAAGCCATTTCCCTTTCGGGGTAGGCGTGACTCACTCGGTAGGGGAAAGGAGTTATGTGTGGAAGGGATAGAGATTTTTCAGATTGATCCAGAATTCTCGTGTTATTTAACTAAATAACACGTTCGTTCGGCAACACTGCTCCGACCCAGGTTGCTGCTCAATCTCTCTAGCAATCACCCCAAGCGAAGAACCTCACGAAGTCGTTATGTAAGGTTCCCCACTTGGGTCCATAAGTGGCCAAGGTCTTTTGTTTCAGACGTCATTCACTCTACTGACACTCTTTTTATTAACTATTTGCCGCCATACTTTTATGTCCTGGCATACTTCTCTAGCTTCCTTTATGTCCATGCATTTTTTCATGCAGGCTCTCGCGTTTCTGTGACTTCTTATGTTTCTTCTAAGTAGGGTCTCATTCACACATTCTAACCATTCTTACCGCGGTCTACCTCTGGGCACGCTGCCATTTACTTTACCTTCATACACTTGTTTCGTTAGTCGTTCATTTGGCATTCTCTCAACATGTCCGAACCATCTTAA
>NC_046658.1:76812126-76817761 GCF_010883055.1 Belonocnema kinseyi
TCTCACTCTTTCCTTCGAACACCATAGTTTTTGTTTTATTTGCGTTAATTTTGAGGCCCATGATCTTCATGCTTGCATCTAGTTTATTCAACATTCTTTGTAGGTTTTCGATAGACTCTTTCATAACAACCTTATCATCTGCGAACGCTAATCCTCGTACCCTTACTGTTTCGAGATCCACACCCTCTTCGTCGAAGAGAGCCATTCTTAAACACTTGTCCATAAATAATATAAATAATTATAAAGACATAACGCATCCTTGTCTAACTCCTTGAATAATGTCGAAACAGTCACTCAGTTTCTCATTCACTCTTACACTCGCTTTGCTACCCGTATATATTATTTTTATAGCTTTCAGGGGCCATCCATTGACTCCATGCTCTTTCAGGACTTCCCAAAGTTTACTTCTATTTACCTTGTCAAATGCATTTTCTAGGCCAACAAATGCACAGAAAACTTTTTTTCCTACTCTCAAACGTTTTTCTGTTATTTGCCTTAAGCTAAATATTTGATCCGTACATGACCTTCCTGCCATAAGCCCACTTTGGACTTCCCAAATCTTTGCTTCTGTTATTTTCATTACCCTACGAATAAGTATTTTTGAATATATTTTACTTACGATTTTAATTACTTAATTATTGCACTCGCTTTTATCTCCCCTTTTCTTGTATATTGTTACGATAATCGCTTCTTTCCAATTGTCTGGAACGTCTCCCATCTAGAAACATAAATTTATCAATTCGCACAGTCTATGTGGTATGCACGCGCCACCGTGTTTAGCATTTCAGCGTTAATACCGTCTACCCCGGCAGCCTTACCGTTTTTCAAGTTCTTAATTATATCCCTAACCTCAGTGACACAGACTTTTGCAATTGAGTTTTCCATCGCATCGTGTTCAACATCGCAGTTGTGGTGTCCTATAGCTTCAAATGGCAAGATAAATTATTCTAAACGAATTAACGGAAAGCTATTTGATTGAGGTTATCTGGAACTTAAAAAGGTAAGGAAATATGAAATCTGTGAGATAGAAAAGTTTAGTACTGTTTTATGAGTTAAACATATTATTTAAAAATATTAGATTTATATAATATAAATATTGAGTTTGATTTGAAGCTACAGTATGTGAATGAAATTAAATTTTGAGCTGTGTAACAATATTGTTAGAAATCCAGAAGTTCCGATCTGAAATCTGCAAATTAAGTTAGCTTTCAATTATACTGATGTCTACAATTACTTTTCCATAATGAAAAATTACTGAAAAATAATAGACTTAACAATTTTCGGCTGTTTGGTATTAGTTTACTTTTTGAAGTTCTATAGATATCCTCTACCAAGCAGTTTTTTAGACGCTTTTCCAATATAATTTACTTGGACATTACTTTGAAACCCCACACGTAACTAAATGAAGGATAATTTCTCTTTCCAGTAATAAATCCAAAAACCGATATTCTGTCATACTTTCTTTTAAAAATTCATCAATTATATTTTTGTACTGCCAGAAATGCATTTTGCATACCCAGTGTTCAGGACAGCAGACGATAAGTAAATCTTTACTGAACAGTTAGTTATAGTGAAACAACCTACTAACTTTAAAATGAAGGGAAACAACTTCATGTGAAGACAATTTGACAAGACGCCAACCTGACGTATAGACTGTCACATTGACATGATAGTAAAAGTCGCTTAGATAGGAAGACAGCAACACAGGAGCTTCAATGTGGACAGAAGGAATGAATGGTGAATAACTTTGCACACAATTTCTAAAGTCACAGGAAAAGGAACTCTGTAGAGAGAAAAAAGAAAAGAAAATGGAATTCATTTCCGTTTGTACCCACTGCCCACAGACTGAGACTATAGAGAGGGAAAAATTGTTCGTTACGAAGCCACTTTTCTACAAATCGTGTTTGCTTGTTGACACGTTTCACCACCGGTTTCAGTACATCTATCTACGCACTGCATTTTAGTGACAAGGGGTACCGCTACGCGAGTAAAACTATAAATCTCGTTCCTTTCCGTGTCGGTGCGCATGCCACCGAGCAGGCGAAAGAATGAGTTCATCTTCGGGAATCGAGTTCATATTAGACCCATCTGCCTTCTCGAAAGCGCTTCTGCATGAACGGCCCGACACACAGAAGTCGCACATAGACTCATAGAGTGAGTACCAGACAAGCCAGGCAACGACCGCCAAACAAATGGATGTACAAGAGACAGTCAGCCAACACCTCGCTACATCCCTATTACATACGGCCAATTGACCACGAATCCCTGGGCGCGCCTCTCATGTTTTCATACATTGCTAAGGATTTTCTCTTTTTATATTTCCTCCTCTCTCTTCTTCTTTTTTCTCTCTTTTTCTCTTCCATTTCTTTCATAAAGTATAACCCTCTATAAATAACGGCCAGTCGGATACTTTGAATTTCAGTTAAATCGGATCACGACCTTTTCTGTCACAAATGGAGATGAAGGCGTTTTTTTAGGATTTAAGATTTAGAACGGTATACAGAATGTTACAGTTTTCTGTGGTGAAAGAGAATAGCTCATCTGGAGGCCTATCAAGAATTTCAGATAAATAGGATTTTATTTTATCTAAATCCTGTTGAATTGACGTAATAGGAAATTATTAGCGTATTACAAATTTTATTCTTATTTTGTTATGGAATGTAAAGAATGATTTAAAATTTACAAATATTTTAAAGAACTTATTTTTCACACCATTTTCTTTTTAACAAAATTCACATAGTTGATTTTTTTAGGTTAATATGCAAAACGAAAAACATTATTTGAATCCAACTGAAGCAGGACCTCAAATTTTTGAAATTGGGGACTATCCTGTGCAAAAATTTTGAAAGAAATCTAGTAGGGTTCTAACTAGTTTTCCTATATAAAATCGAGCTGTATCGGAGTAAATTAGTCGGAGTCCCTTTTAGAACGTAATTCTAATAGTATGGGGGTCCTACTAGATTTTTTAGTGGGGTCAGCCCGTCTACAACCAAATTAAAGAGAAGGGCCCCTGTGGGACTCCTACAGGATACTGTTACGCTACTATTGCTATAATGTAACGATATAACATAAAAGGTATTGAAAAATTAAATATTAATTGATTACAAGTATTTGTATTTAAATATTAACGTTCCTGTTTCGGGCGATCGGTGAATACATACATTAAAATTTTACAAATTATATTACAAATAAAATTTATAACGCTACGTGGTATCATCGAGCACCTCAGCTATACCTGCATCTGTCGCCTAGCAGTCGGGAGTGTTAACCATTGAGCTAAACTTACGAGTTGAAACTCAGTGAAGAAACAATCCTCATAAAGTATAGCTTAAAAAAGTTAAATCACCCCATTTTACACTCTCTATTTGTAATTAAATATTTATTATTATACGACGTTATGTAAATGTTACAAACTGTCAACAGGAATATTAATCAAATCATTTTTAAATCAATAATTTTAATCGAGTGAAAATTGTTTTCGTGTAATATTTTGTTTTTTCTTATTGTAGAATACTTCACAACTTTTAACAATGCCAGGAAACGTAATTTTTTTTTAACGTTTTGCATTCTTAACAAGGGAACTAAGAAATTTCATCGTGAACTTTCACAATTTTTTAATAACAAACATTTTTTAATTGTCGTGTAAGATTTGGTTTTTAGGTGTTTTAGATCATTTTACAACGCTTAAGATTGACATAAACTGTAATTTTTTCACGAAAGTTGTATTTATAGATTTACTTATTTATGAACATAAATGAACCATATTTTTAAGCATATTTTTCTAATTTAAAAAAATATTTTTACTGTCGGCATAGTACTGTGCTGATCGTGGAATCAGCCATTAGCCAGTACTGGGCTAATCAAGTTTTCGAGAATAACAATTAAAAATACTCATAAAAATATTATTTATCCATACTGAAAACTTCTAAAGCTGCAAAATTAATATTTTAAGAAATATAAGATTTTAGTAGTTCTCTGGTCGTATTTTTATAAACAACGTTTTTTGACCTTCCAGACATTCTAGAGAAAAAAGTTTTGCACCTATCAAACACAAATTTCGTACAATTATTCTACACATGTATAACTTCAGTATGGACTAGAATTAAAAATTTAAATCAATATTCAGTCGATTATTTGAACAATTGATTTAAAAAAATAATTAAAAATGCCAGACTGTCTAAATTTTAAGCAGTATAGTAAAATTGGCAAAACAAAGCAGATTAATCCTAATAATCAAAAAGTTGCATTTTGAACTATAAAACATTAAATTTCTACCAAAATGGATGAATTGTTAAATAAAAATACCAATTTTCTGTTAAAACTGAAATATTTCAATTTGCGGTTTAAAAATTTAATTTTCACTAACAACAAAAAAACTAATTTTGAACGAAATATTTCAATTTTTCAGCAAAAAAGATTAATCTTCAACAAAAACATTTTTTTTTTTTAAATAGTTCAAATTGCCATAAACTGATTACATTTTCATTTAAAAAATAAGAATCTTCAACAAAAAATGTTAAAATTGATATTTCTACACAAATTTTTTTTTTTTTTAATTCTCAATAACAGTTGAATCAAACAAAAAAACGCATTTTTAACAAGATGAATTTTTAATCAAACAAAAATGGATTCCGACGAAAGAAATTCAATTTTAATCGAAGTATATGTTCAATTTTTAACTAAATAATATAATATTGACAAAATTGGAATACTCATATTTTTAACCAAAAAAAGAATAAATTTTCAACAAAATTGTTCAATTTTTAACGAAAAATATGAATTTTGAACTAAAATGATGAAAAAATGAAAAGGTTAAACTTTCAACAAAAAAATTAATTCTTAACGAAGGACTTAATAGCTGGTATTTCTAACAAAAATCATTTCAATTTTAGGTCTAAAACATTTGAATTTATGCACAAAAACCGAATTTTTAACAGCATAGTTAAATCCCTAACTGCATTAGAATAATTTGCAGGCAAACAGCTGCAATTGCAACCAAAATACATTACATTTCTACAAAAAGAGTTAAACGTTACACCAAGAAAGATTTTCAGTCAAGACACAAAATTTTAATCAAGTTGTAGAATTGTATTCAAGATAATTGAATTTTTTAACAGAAAATTAATATTAAACTAAATATTTAAGTTTTATATGAAATAGTTAAATTTTAAATAAAAAAATAACATTTTAACCGAAAAAGATATATTTCTAAACGAAAATATAATAGTAGACTATTTAACCAAAAAGAAATAGCTCAATAAACAAAAAATAGTTGGATTTTGTTTTTGACACAGATAAAAACATAAGAAATTTAATGTTTTATAGGCCAAAGAATAATAAAATTAAAATCAATTCAAAATAGTAAAAATATGACTTAATAAATATTCCATATAATATTTTGGCTCGCAGGAAAATCGTTTCAAATTTTCCAAAATTAAAATCCTAAATCCATACACACAACAGAAGATACGATTTATAGAAATTCAGCTTTTACGCTCTACTAGAATCTGCTACCAGGAAAAAGTTGTTTTCCGACCCACTGTAATACCTAGTAACTTTTTCCATAATATTAAATCAAAATAATTATTTTCATTTAAGACTTGTACCAATATTGATTCTAAAATATATGATAATA